>NC_043701.1:105532483-105609784 GCF_006229205.1 Suricata suricatta
AGAGAGAGAGAGAGAGAGAGAGAGAGAGAGAGAGAGAGAGAGAGAGAGAGAGAGAGAGAGAGGTAGTGAGCAGGGGAAGGGCAGAGAGAGAGGGTGACACAAAATCTGAAACAGGCTCCAGGCTCTGAGCTGTCAGCACAGAGCCTGACATGGGGCATGAATTCGGAGTGGCAAGATCATGATCTGAACTGAAGTCAGATGCTTAACTGACTGAGCCACCCAGGCGCCCCTTAACACTGGATTTCTATTCTCGATAGTAATTTTTCTTTTCTTTGTACTATAGTTGACTGTCTGGGTATACTTCCTCTCTTTTGATAACAACATTGAGAATAAGGTCCGATACTTAGTTTTGTTCGTTCCTTCGTTCTTTCATGCATTCTGTAGGTCTCCATTGAATGCCTACTTACTAGCTGCTGGAATTGTTTGCAGAACTGAGGAGACAGGTGTGAACCCAACTGACAGTGGCTGCAGTGGTAGAATTTATATTCCCATGGGGTAGAGAGAAATTACCCAAATAACAAAAGTGTCAAGGTCAATAGTGCTTAGGAGAAAAAAGAAGGGATAAGGCTAAAGAGAGTAAGGATAATCTATTTCAGATGTATTTTAAATGCACGCATCTCTATATGCTCCTATACACTCTGTGCATATTTGTTGGATTGCATAGTGTACCTGAATAGATCCTATTTGATTACTGCCCGTAAAATGCTGCCCTGTGTAGACCATCCCGTGTAAACTTTCATCCTTTGCTGCCAGGAGCACATCAGAGTTGTTTCTTCTTCCTGTCTCTGTGCTATGGAGATGTGCACTATGGGAATAACAGATTTGAGTTCTGACCTAAATGGAGCATAATTAGGCAGGAGAAATCTGTATCATGTCAATTCCATAGTCAAACGGAACCAATCTGGCATCATCTTTCCCACTGTTGTTGAGCCTTTGGGCTGATGGAAGGTTCACTGTTTCATAGTGTTTCTGTATTTGGTGGTATTGAACTATGATCCCAAGGAGACCAATGTCTTCTTTCTAATTCTTTTAGCCTCCGGGAACGGGTAAAATCCCTCAACTTCTCACTTAAGGAACTCACCGCTAAGGTAAGTACCCTGATATGCCCACTTTCTAAAGAAGTTTCTGAAGTTTTCTTTTAACTTATGTATGTCCTGTCTGGCTCACATGGAATTTCGTGTGGCTGATGGCCCCGGAAGAAGTGTAGACTTTACAAAGCCATTCCACAGGCTGGGTGATGAGGCCGAAGAGCCAGGAGCTCTTGTGGCTTGTGGCCCCCAGGAACTGAGTGGTTTGGCCTTTGCTTCCCCAGGAGCTGTCAGTGTTAGGGGGCAGAAATGAGGGCTTCTGGGTGCTGTCAAGTGCCTTTGCAGGAAAAGGCTTTGAGATGGGAGCAAACCAAGAAATTCACTGCTTTTCTTCCAGGAGGACAGGGCTCAGGGATTCTCACAAACAAGTTTGGAAAAGACATCATAGGTGTTTGTGTTTTAAACTTTTTAAGTTGACTTCAGAATCATTTTGCCCGTTTTCGCTGCCATGTATGCTTCATATCTGGCTCTTGGTTGCTTGGGGAGAGCGCACTCCTGCATCATTCTTGGGAGCCCAGAGTCAGTTCCATGAAGTCATCCATGTCGTGGTTAGTTAGGATGACCACAGTTTACAAAACGGATCCTTCCCCGCAGAGATGATTGTATGTGACAGAGCCGATCAGTCACTCTATGAACGACTACACGTGTGGCACAGAACTGGGTGTGAATTGTTGATTATTTGTGTGAGGTCCGGGAGCCGGGGTGGTGGTGAGAAGGCCAGAATTGTAAACAGAATGGGTTTCAGAGCAAAGAGCAAAGCAGACGAGAGTCCACGGTCCTGGTAGAAATGTTTTCTCATTTTCAGGGCCCAGGGCGGGTCCGGAAGATGGACAGGCTTGCAGATCGCCACAGCTGAGCCGAGACTGGGGATGTGTTGTTGCCAAGAGTTATTCTGGCTCTCTTTTGTTCAGTGTTTGTGTCTGTTTTCAGAAACAAACAAACAAAAAACCAACAGAAAAACCCCAAAACCAAACAAAGACAAAAAGCTGTGAAATGATTCTGCTACAAAATCACAAAGCAGCGGTTTGATGGGTAGCTGTGTCCTTCTAGAAGGAAAAGGAACGAGATGAGATTCGAGGCACAGCTTCATTTGAGCCATGCAAGGAGCTGAATGGCCTTGGCAGGACCCTGGCAGGACCCTGGCAGGACCCTGGCAGAGGGCTTTTCTCATGGGCTCTCACACTGCACGGGGCCGAGAGACCTTCTTTCCTGCTCAAGGGAGACTGACTCAGTTTACCCACTTTGTCATGTGAAGCAGGAGGGGAAGTGCTAGAAGGCATGCTGTATATGTTTCCACGATGCTGGATTCATGTTCTGTGGAGGCCTGCCAGGGGACCCCTAGGCAGAGCCACCGTGGAGCTGAGGAGAGGTGGCAGTTTCCTGCATGGGGCAGGGGTAGGAGGATTCGGATGTAACTATGTGCCATTTAGCAGGTGCATCCTAATTTATTTTTTAATTAATTAATTGAGAGAGAAAGAGAGAGCGAGAGAGCAAAAGAGCAAGCCCTAGTGGCTCCCTAGAGAGAGAGGGAGGGAGAATCTTAAGCAGGCTCCACACTCAGTGCGGAGCTCACTGCAGGGCTCAGTCCCATGAAGCTGGGATCATGACCTGAGCCGAAATCAGGAGTTGGACGCTCAGCCGACTGAGCCACCCAGGTGCCCCAGGTGCATCCTAATATCTGTGCAGAATTAAAAGGTGGAAGTCCTCTAGGGTTTGGGTGTATTGAGTATTGGAATGCCTTGTGTAATCTGAATGAGCCCCTACCCCAGCAGTGCGCATGCAGCTGGGCCGATGACACAATACACATGGTGTTTAGGTATGAGTGTGTTTTCTAGGGCATTTTATAACTGTGCACACACGCATCTTAACACACGCACACGATGGTGGGATTTGTTGATAATCTCCAGCTACTGTGAAAGCTCTTAGATTTGCCCAAATGCCGAAAGTGATCGGTTTTGTTTGCATACTTGCTCTAATGCACTTACAAAAAACTTATAATGCTTTTCCATAAGATTAAGGAATTCATAGCTAAGATTTAAAAATGTAAATCTGAAAGCTCCACTTGTAATGAGTTCCTGAGGGTCCAGTTTTATCTGGAAATAAAAAGGAGATGCAGATTTTCCGGGGTGTGGATGTGGGTGTGTTTGTGCACACATCCAGTGTGTGTGTGTGTGTATGGGGGACACAGATGAGTCCACACGGAATTGAAACAAAACTGCTCAGTCACAAAAAACAACTCTACTCTGGACTCAACTGACTCACGACCTTGAGGTAAAAATTGCAGCTCGGCACAGTTTTCTTCCTTTAGTGTAGTAGATACATAGACCTGATAGTCTTTTGCTTCCTCCCCCAAAGAGAGATGGAGCCTTCCTTCATTCATTACATTTCTTTGACTCTTATGGTCACCCAAACCAGGTAATTAAGGGATAAATTAGATGCAAGAAATAGTTGGAAATAACTGGAATAGCTGGAGATTGGTAGATATTAGATTACATCCAGCAGTGCCTGAGAGAAGGTACATTGCAATTTAATAAGATTTAGAGAAACTCTTTCATATTAATAGTGACAGCTTGAAGGATAGGTTTGCTTAACAAAGGAGAAAGTGGCCCAGTTATGATTAACAGAAACTGTTAAACACAATCAGAAAGACTGGACAGACGTTGGATGAGACCTAAGAATTAGGGCAGGTGTTATGGACCTAGCAGCAATGTTCTCGGACCTCCGATGGCATTCTTAGATGGATGGGAAAGGATGAGCCTATTGTCGGGCACCGGGCCACCCTGAGACTGGGTGCTGTGGGGAGGAATCCAGAACATCTTCTTTTTAACATCCAGTTCTGACTGCTGACAAATCTCAGGATCACTGCGAGGGTCTAGGAATTAATCACTTGGGACACGGGGACGCTCATCCCTGCTGATTCCATATTTGGTGTGGAATGCCACGCTGTCGCCTTCATCCAGAGAATGGGTTTTGTAAAGAGATTTGGGAAATTATAACTGCTTAATGGAAAAGAACATATTTAAGGCCATAAAAGAAATAGAATAATGTTTTAGGCAGGATGGGTGAGGTCTGCTTTGATTCCAAAAATAATTTCAATTTCAGTCTAAGATAAGCACAACAATTCAAGCTGATGGTATCTGGCAAGATCTAGATTCTTCTGGGGAAATTAAATTTTATATTTTCTCTGGGCTCTGTGAACCCAAGTGGGTTAATTTTAGTGTTTGAATGGAATCAGATTTTTCGCAAGAAAAGGGGGACGTTTCTAGGAAACACCCTCAGTGGAACACCCAAAATGTCTCGGTACACATGTTCGTTGTTACTCAACTGAGCCGTGTGCTTTTGTGTAACTGGATGTTTTTCTAGATAGCTCGCTCATCTGAATGTAGAAATCAGCTGAATATGAGGCTTTCTCTTTAAACAAAAGAAAAGAAATGTGATGTTTCAGTTTCAAAGAAAATAAAAGAGAACCTAAGGCATTTGGAAAAAGAATGTAAGATTTAAGATTTTTGCTATCTTTGAAAGAGCAAGGAAGAAACATAGGATGTGTTTGGAGCATCCCAGAAAAATACATAATAAAACTTGTAAACCTCATTGAGGTCTCCTTGTCTATTTTTCACATCTGACTTGCCCGTGAAGTTTTATTAGACAACATCGACTAGTAATTGGCCTGCCACTCTGCCCTTGACCTCAATTGCTGGGCACCTTTACTTCCTATCGACTGTGTACCAGACACAGAGAAAAGCCCCTGCTCACAGAGAGCTTGCATCCTAGTGGACAGGGATTCTAGAAAAACCGAGGAATGGAAACAAATCATGTCAGCTGGAGAAGACACTGGAAAACCATCATGCAGGGTGAAGGTGAACAGGGAGGGTGGGTTGAGGGTGTTGCTATCTTATGTGGCTAAATCAGCCAGGCCTTCTTCCCAGGCCATGTGTGAGCGGAGCCCAGAAGGGTGTGAATGGGCTAAGCCACTTGGGTCAAGAGTATTTCAGGAGGGAGTAACCCTGAGGAGGGAATAGATTATTCTAGTTTGTGGTTGCGCTTTGGTGTGATAATGCTTGTCATTTTTGCGTTTGGATGCGGTGAAGTATGGGACCTAATGCTTGAAGTCTGCTGATGCCTGCCTCATTGAGTCCTCCCCCGCTCCCATCCTTCCGTGCTCCTCTCTCCTGCCTTCCTTCCATCTCCCCTCCTCCCTTTTTTCCTCTATATCTTTCTTTTGACACGGCTTGCTTTTAAAGAACTCTCCTTCAGTTACTCTTTACCACTCCTCTTAACTACTTGCAAACCCAGAAATCTCTGGCCAGCTGTTCCATTGCCCTCTGATTTTTACCTGAGTAAACCATGGCTCATGGCCATTTCTCTCTCTCTAGGTGTGTATGAGCGAGAGAATCTGCAGCAGTCTCAGGAAGAGAGTAAATGATATTGAAACCCAGCTACCGGCGCTGCTTGAAGCCAAGCTCCTAGCCATATCAGGTACCTGAACACAGAGGGGACATTGAAGCACTTGAATGGACGAACGATGGCTTTTGTCCTTGAGTAACATTCCACCTGTTACTTACATCGTACTTGGACGTTTCAGAGCTTTTGTGGGAAGTTTTGCTAAAAGTCATGGAATAAATGGGCACCATGGCCACCTGGGCTGGATAAGACTCTTAAAACTATATATGCACAGGGGCACGAGGAGGGCTCTGTCAGTTGAGCATCTGACTCTTGATTTTGGCTCCAGTCATGATCTCATGGGTTCATGAGTTCGAGCCCCACATGGGGCTCTGTGCTGAAAGTACAGAAACTGCTTGGGATTCTCTCTCTCCCCACTCTCTCTGCCCCTCCCCTACTCATGCTCTTTTTTCTCTCAAAATAAATAAGTAAACTTAAAAACATAAAATTACATCTGCACATATAATAAAAAATAAGTTATCTGTGTAGGTACCATGTTTTGGACTTCCAGTTTCTGTTTCTTTATGAGTTTAGAGACTAGAGTTACCCCATATGCCATATAATTCTCGTAGATGTTTGTACAGCCTTATGTTATCTGTGGAGGTTCCAGAAGGCTTTGGATGTGGTCAGCCCCTTCCTATAGGAAGAGAGAACGATGACCTGAGACAAGGTGATGTACTCAATTTATCATGCTAGTCAGAGATACTGGATTTCTAGAGGATCCTCAGTAGATCATAATCCCACCTTAACCTGGTAGTTATTAGGAATATACTTTCCCATTAATTAGTAGGTAAAAAACACAAGTTTCTAAAAATAGTATCTTGCCCTATCATCTGAATAATGCTTTCAAACCTTCCTCTGTATTGTTTTTCTTTAAGTTTATTTATTTATTTTGAGAGAGACAGAGACAGCACGAGTGGGGGAGGCACAGAGAGCAAGGGAGACAGAGAATCCCAAGCAGGCTCCATGCTGTCAGCCCAGATCCCGACCTGGGGCTCGAACTCATGAAACCGTGAGATCATGACCTTAGCTGAAACCAAGAGTCAGACCCTTAACTGACTGAGCCACCCAGGCGCCCCTCCTCTGTACTGCTGTTTTAGTCTATGTTCACAACAGCTGTGTGAGGTAGGTAGGAGAGATACTGAAGTCTCAGGGAGCAGTTCAGGAGGTTGAGGCCCTGGGGTGGCCCTTTTGGTTACGTTCACTCCATCAGCTACGTGGTGGCAGGGTAGGGACCCAAGTCTAGGTGTGATAAGTGGGTTTTTAACCCAGTTACACCATGATATCCTTCAGGCATTCTCTCTGTTTTATAGGTTGGGTGAGCCTCCAGCTTAGCAGATTCAAAAGAATCATAAAAATTTAACAAAAAGGTATAATAATTACATGTATGTGTTTTAAATGGCATTTTAAGAAGGAATACAATAATTGGCAGCTTCTGCTCTCCAGATCATTAAACAACTAATGTTGGCAGTTAACGAGCAATTTGGCTCCTGGTGCAGTCGGGCATATTATTTACAACCAGCGCAACATCGGAATGTGAACGTAGGGCTTGGCTCTTAACGGCTTCACATGCCATTTACTTGGAATTATGGCCCCATTTGCTAAGAGAAAAAAAAAAGAAGATGGAACACAATCTTGCTTCTGAGTTAGTGTTTTTGCCTTCCTTAACCCATCTATCTTCCTGAGGAATACAGGTGGACGTGTCTCTATTAAGCCCAAGGGAGGAGATGTTTCATTCAGGCGGCAGAGATATCCCTCTTTCAGATGTGAGCCATCTCTTTTAGAATCCCGGGGAACATTCTTAAGATGGTATATTGCATATGGAGCCTGGGTTTTGTGCTTAGTTCTCTGATCAGCGGAGAAAATCGGGGAGGTCTAACTGGAGGACGCTGCCCGCCCTTGGCCAGCAGGCCTTCCCGCCAACGGGCTCTCCTCACGGGGTGTTTCCAGGCCAGGACGGTCAGCATTCTTTTGTGTCTTCTGCTCAAAATGTGGTTCCTTTCGAGCTATACTCACAGTGGAGGGGCTGGGGGAGGGACCCGAGCAGGAAAAACACTTCCCTCAGGATCCTGCCGGGACCCTTCCTGTCCATTCAGAATGGCAGACCCTCACTCCTGTAGACAGCCACCACCCGCCTCTCCAAGAGAAGCCTGCCTCCGTTTTGGGACATCTGTGAGGACGCTGAGGGGCAAGGCCCTTGGGGTTCTCGGATGAACTCTTGAATGACGAGGGTCTTAGGGGTGCCCTTAAGATTCCCAGGAGGCCTTTTGTCTGTCTGAAAGTTTCTGTGATTCACCGTGTTAGATCGCCCACCTTGATTTGATCTGCAGACTGAGGCCTTCTCTTACTCTGAGAATCATTTGCTATCTCCAGAGGCTGGGAATATGAAAATAGTATTATTTACAGATTCAGCAAGTCCTAGCCCCTTCATATTGAACACTGTATTCATTATCTCACTTCTCTCCTCTTGCACTGGATCCTAGGCAGTGATGGGAAGCCACTGGGCACATCTGGAGTCTCCTTGGCCATATGACTAAATTTATTAGGAAGTTTTTCTTTACATTTATTTATTTATTTATTTACTTATTTTGACAGAGCGTGCGCATGCAAGGGGGGAGGGGCAGAGAGAGAAGGAGAGAGAGAATCCCAAGCAGGCTCTGCGCTGCCAATGCAGAGCCCACCTTTGGGCTTGATCTCACAAACTGTGAGATCATGACCTGAGTCGAAATCAAGAGTCAGGGGCCTAACCCACTGAGCCACGCAGGCACCCCAGGAACTTTTTCTGTATTACTTCCGTTGGTAATGTTACCAGACTTTCTGTCACTATGTGATAAGGATCCCCTTTCTTCCAGTTTCCAATTGTATTTTTCGTGCTTCCCTCTTTGCCTGCACGGAGGCCTGCCGAGGCTCCTGTCTGCCATCTGGGGCCAGCGTCGGTGCCCCAGGCTTTAGCGGCCTGTTCCGCAGTGTTCAGATACCAGACTCTGCTTTCGTTATCAATTGTTGCTTACTAAATCAACCTTAGTAGTTAGGGATTTAAAGCATCACCGACCTTTCATCTTGCCCAGGAATCCGCAGTTTGGGTAAGCCTTGGCAGGGACAGCTAGAGTGACTCAACTGGGGCCGGAGAATCCATTTCAGAAAAGGGAGCCAAAACAGATGAACACATGGGAAGGAAAAAGAGAGAGGGAAGCAAACCACGAAAGACAATAATAGAGAACAAACTGAGGGTTGACACATGGAGGTGGGCGGGGGATGGGCTAGATGGCGGACAGGCACTAAGGAGGGCACTTGGGACGAGCACTGGGTGTTATATGTAGTGATGAACTACTTGAAACCAGTATTGCACTGTCTGTTAACTAGCTGGAATTTAATTTTTTTACATGTCTATTTATTTTTGAAAGAGAGAGAAAGAGACAGGCTGCAAGTGGGGAAGGGCAGAGAGAGAGGGAGACACAGAATCCAAAGTAGGCTCCAGGCTCCGGGCTGTCAGCACAGAGCCCGACAGAGGACTCAAACCCATGAACTGTGAGACCATGACCTGAGCCGAGGTTGGACACTTAACCGTCTGAACCTCCCAGGCATCCCTAAGTAACTGGAATTTAAATAAAAATTTGAACTAAAAAAAAGAGGGGAATGGGGGTAGCCCAGCCCAGACAAAAGCTTTTTAACCTCTTTGTAACTCACTGAAAACTCTGTCCTCTACCCCACAGATTGATTGCTTTGACTCCCTGCTAGGCTGCTGTTCAGGAGGCCATCCCCCCACCTTCTGGAAAGTGTGCAGTGGGTATGGCTGAACTGGGCTCTGTGGTTAAGTTGCCAACATCAGAGGTTCGGGCCTAACTCCTTCTCTAGAACCGGGCTGGGCCCCTGCCCGACCACTGGCTTCTAGCGACGAGGGCTTGTGCCTTGGGTCCGGCCAGCCCCACCCTCTGCACGCATGCCTCCCTTCTTGTAGCCGTGGCTCCCCGATACTCCTCCGATTCCCAGGACTTTTCAGGCCCCGACACAGAAGGTATCTAAGTGGTGTGGTACCCACATGTAAGATTCAGCATCCTTCTTGCATGTTGGCCTCTGGGTCTGCACCACCGCCGAGACCCAGTCCTTGAATGGGTCCCCAGGTCCTGTAACTGGGTTCTACCTCCATCTGTGCTCCGTAACCCGATTAGCATCCCAGTCTTCATCCGGCATGAGACCTGCCATGCTCTGACCTTTTCCGCTCTCCTAGGATCAAAGCCTGGCTCTCTGATGCCCCTCGTCTGATATTGCTCTGATGTTAACATTGTGTGTGTATTTCTGGCTCCCACCTTTCTCTGTTTGCATCATCCACTGTTATGATGGCGTCCATCTGTTGAGTCACTCCCCCATTTTTTTTCTTAGGCTTTGCCTAATGCCAGGTATTTGGGAGACAATCAGTAAGACTAATTACATTAAGAAAAAATGGACCTCATTTGTTGATTGCTGATCTCCAGAATCTGTTATTTTCACCCCTCCCTTGCGTCTTCCCTCTGTTGCGCTATATTTTCTTTCCCACCTGCCTCCTGTTATTTGTTTCCAAGGAACAAATAGTTCAGATAATCATTTATTCTTAAGTAGCATATCATGATGTCTCTGGTACTCCAAGCCAATTTTTTTTTAAGCGATGGTTCTATCCAATTTGATTTTTCCTTTACAGAGAATGAAAATTAGCTGCACTTAAAATGCCTTGGTTTATAAATGGAAGCCTATCTAGATATCAACTAGATTTTCCAGATAAGCCCAAAATGTTTTGCTCTCTCTAAAAAAAAATTAGATCAATGGCTGGAGGAGATGATAGGCCCAGCAAAGATTTTTCAAAGATGGTATCTGTCCAGTGTAGAAATAGACGAGACTCCCCAAATGAGAGGAAGTGAAAGTTATTTCAGAGCTTGCTACAGCCAGAGAGCCAGTCACCATTACCCATGTTTCAGCAGAGACTCAAAGGCAGGCCGAAAAGTGGGAAAGCTTTGTAGTGGAGAAAGGGAAGGCTCAGGCATGTTCTGACTGGATACTGGGGAACCTACAGGCAGTCTAATTATAGCATCCTGTGTGATGGGTTAGGGGAGTGGATTTGGTTCTCTCTGGCTGGTCCTAAGTTGCAGGCAGGGACAAAAATTAGGAAAGCTGTCAGTTATTAATAAAATCCTGGCCATCTTGGACCAATTGTTACAGAAGTGACTGTTTTGTTTCCTGGACTATCACTAGAAATAGCGATCTGCTTCCTATGAACCTGCCTCATAGCAGCCTGGTCCTGGACTGGTTATTGTAGATATGGGGGTTCGTGTCCTTGGCAGGTTGCTGCAGGCTGTGGGTCCGAGTGCTCTTTCTAGAAATGATCTGGCCATTGTCTGTGTGTATATTTAGCCTCTCATCAGGTAGCACGCTTTCTCAAGCTGTTAAAGCTGTGTGTACTTGAGCTTGGAGTTCCTCAAAGGATATGGTGTTGTGCCAGGAAAAAACATGTAGGAATCTATTAGTTTTGGAGTTTGATAATTTTCAGCACTGGCTTTACTTCTTTTCTTTTTTTCCCAGTAAAGATGGATAGCTAAAATTCGGGTACATAAATGTGAGTAATTTTAGGAGGATCATTACAGATGGGAATGTCTGTGGGCCTGTCCAAGTGCTGTATGTGTGTGTGTGTGGCTTCCCCCTAAAGTCACGTGAGGTCTAGAGACTGGGTGACTCAGCCTACCTTTGCATTCCCTCCTTTTATGGATGATTTTGGGCACATTTTCATGTTTTGACCAAGTGACATATTGAGCTGTATTTGCACCTAATGTGAATTTGGAAGAACTCAGTTCAAGTTCAGTAACCTCCTGTGGGAATCTTAGAACTCCAAAACTTTGCAACCTTTGGAAGGTCACTCTCTGGGTCTTAGTTTCTCCAACTGGAAATCAGGGAGAGTCATTATAAGGTCCCCATCCTAGCTTGTTGGGAAGTCTAAATGAGACCATTCCTATAACAAGATTCCTGTAATCTGTAAAATCTGACTCTCAAAAAAATTAACTCAACCCCCCGCCCCCCCGCAGATATTGTGATGTAGAGGAGGGAGATATTTAAGTTCAGGGTAAATCATAAAATTAGAAGGAACGGAGTAGGTAAAATCAGTTTGGGTTTTGGCATTCACCTGGAGAGTTTTTAAAATTTTAAATATTTATTTATTTATTTTGAGAGAGAGAGAGAGGGAGAGAGAGAGAATCCCAAGCAGGTTCTCCTCGGTCAGTGCAGAGCCCGAGGTGGGGCTTGATCTCATGAAACTGTGAGATCATGACCTGAGCTGAAATCAAGAGTCAGACGCTTAACTGACTGAGCCGCCCAGGCGTCCCTCACTTGGAGGTGTTTAATTGTGGCATTTTTAGAAGTAAGTATTTTGACAGGTGCTCTAAAGAATCTCTGGGAGCCCCCAAGTTCTGTTTTCTTGTTGAAGACCAGAGAGGCCTGCGTGCAGGATGATGGCGAAGGGAGGACATTCATCTGCACAAATCCTCTCGTGCCCTTTCTGAAATAGAAAGGGCCCATTAGAGGCACAGAGATTGGGGTCACGGGGTCACTGATGAGACTTCCGTCAGGAATCAGTGTTTACTTTTCTGTATTTTCATCACAGAGCTCTTGGCCAGTTTCATGAGTGAGGGAGAGCTAAATCAAGCAGGATTTACCTCCTGGGCTTGGATCTGAGACCAAAATGCTTATAAAATATTCACCAGGGCAGCGTAGCATTTTATCATGGCTTCGGTTGCAATATTAACTGTCTCTCTGGGAATTCACACTCTTTCTGCATACACAAAATTTACACGTCTGTCACTGTGCATTCTCCCTCAGGATCAAGGAAGGGACCCATGTTTTAATTAATGATCTCTCTCATGTTTTATTAAGGCGCTCAGTCTCTAGAGCTTTCCGTGAGTGGCAGGGGTATCTGAGGATGTGTTCCTGTAAATCCAGCAAAGCTTCGATGCAGGGACTTGCCCTATGCTGTGTTTTCTGGTTTGTTTTTAGAGGTCTTTTCTCCCTGAACTGTTTGTAACATGAGATTGCACACTGGGGTATATTTTGCCTGGTGTCTCTGGGGACACGGTTGATGCCCACTTCACTTTTCATCACCTCTCTTGCTTGTAAATATGGCCCAGCAGAAAGCTTGGGGCTGCCTGAGCCCTGCCATGGAAGGGACATTTGAAAGCACCACCCTGGGCCCACAGCTGTTCTGTCTGGATGCAGTCACACCTCTGGGCTGGTCTTCCCCGAGCCACCACGGGACGGGGCATGTCCTTTGAGGTTCTTTTTTTTTTTTTTTTTTAAGGATATCTCTTTATTGTGATAAAATAAATATACATATAAAATTATCCCCTTTAACCATTTTTTTCAGTGTACAGTTTAGTGGCATTAGGTACATTCACACCATAGTGCAAACATCACCACCATCCAGGGCCAGACCTTTTTTCATCTTCCCGAATGGAAACTCTGTACTTACCAAACTCAGGGTTCTTTGCGGAACTCCACAGGGGCACCCTCCCACAGTGGTCTTAACTTGGTCATTGTTCGGGAAAGACATCACGGGTCCAGGAAATGATTTTGCTGTGTTGCTATTTCCAGCTCAAAGCTTGTGGAAGTCCAGCCTGTGCTCCTTATCCGGACTTTGTTTTTCCTGAATGGGTCAAGCCCATTAGCTTGGCATCTTGGACCATTTACCATTTGAATCCAACCTCTTTGTGGGTCTAGTCTCTACCTCAGCCACATGCTTCTTACCACACTCTGAAGGCAAGCCCTTTGCTCTCTAACCATGTTTCCGTTTCTTCTTTTGGAAACCTTAATTTCCTCATGAAACCTGCGTCTATTTCCCCTTCTGGAACAGTCTTTCTTCTCCGAGTTCTCCTAGTGCATATTTGCCCATTTCCTCGAATATGTCTTCTCCTTATTTAATGGTACTTCCCGGAGAGCAGGTGGTGCCTTGTTCTCTCCTATATTTGCCCGCTAGAGTGGTAACCAATAAACAGCATCTCAGAAGATATTTATCTGGTCATGGAATTGGACACTATGGATTACAGTGACAGAAATACGTGTGCTGGGGGTCCAGAATGCCTTTATTTTGTTTATTTTTGAGAGAGAGAGAGAGAGAGAGAGAGAGAGAGAGAGAGAGAGAGAGAGAGAGAGAGAGTACATGTGAGTAGGCGAGGGGCAGAGAGAGACACACACAGAATCTGAGCTGTCAGCACAGAGCCCGAAGCAGGCCTTGATCCCACGGGCTGGGAGATCATGACCTGAGCCAAAGTCCGACTCTCAGTTGAGCCACCCAGGCGCCCCTCAGAATGTTGTTAGAGCAGGAAAACATTTTGTTACATTTCTCCCATTTATATTGGGTTGAAATCTGCCTATTAATAATGAAGTAAACAGCATAGTTTATAGTATCAAAGAAGGAGTCTGGAGCTATGTTTGAGTTGGAAAGCTGCCCTTTTTTGATTGCTACATAACCTCACCAAGATATTTTTTTCTTTAGATTTCAGCTTTCCTGATTGTTAAGCAGAGATAACTTGTATTTCAGTGAACATAAAATGCACTGTTATTTTATACACTCCTAAGAAAGAAAAATTGCTGTCAACTAAACAATGGTACTCTGCTTTCTGTGGTTTCTTAGAATTTTAATTTTATATGCATTAAAATAGTTCTTCTAGATGTATTTAGGCTTTTGAAGAGTCACGTATCACTCTTTCAAAAGGAAAATTAATCACTTAAGGTTTTCCTAAAATGTCTTCATATTCAGGGTCTGTGTGTTTGGAAACACATTTCAATTCCAAGTGGTCGGAGCTCAAGTTTTTCCCCAAGTTATCATCCTCTGCAGCAGTGAAACTATTGGGGATGCAGATCTTTTCCCTCTTAGAATGAACTACTGTTTTCTATAGGGTTCTATAGATTTCTGTCAAGCTGCAACACCGTTCTTCAAGTTTTCAATGACGGTGCTTTCATGATTTTACAAATCCACCACAATAGATGGCAATAGCCAGGTCTCAAATGATCCTTAAAATGGTTTGTACTCTGAGGCACCAGGGGCTTATAGATGGTCCTCAAGGCCACCAGGAAGGACAGTCACTGCAGCAGCAGCTTCGTCCAGACTACCTCCTGCCTGGTAGCAACTGTAAGACACATCACCACTTCAGAGATGTTAACCTGTGAAAACTAATGGGGTTTCTGCATTTCAGAATACGTAACATTGGGCCCGACTTCCCTCAGAGGGGTGTGGTTAAGAGCTGGAGGAGAAAGGTCTGTGGCTATGATTGTGGGACTATCATGGAGCCCTCTGACGGCAATAACTATGATCTATGGAGTGCTCATTAATGTGATATGCTTCTTAATGTATAGTGTTAGTTTCATATTAAAATTTTCCCTAATCTGTTTTCCCCTTTTTATTGACATACAATTTATATTCATTGAAGTGCACAGATCTTCAGTACCCAGTTGTATGAATGTTGACCCCTGTTAGCTGCAGCCTTATCAAGATATTTTTATGACCCCGGAAACACCTCCCTTGTGCCTCTTCCCCAGACAGCCTCTTATCTGGCATCTTTCACCATGGATCCGTTTTGTCTGTGCCAGAACTTAATGGAATCATGTGGCCTGCAGTCTTTTGCATTTTTTTCTTTTTTGTATGTGTGAGATTCCCACATCACTGGGTGTATGAGGCCCTTGTGCCTTTTTGTTGCTGAGTTGTCTTCCATTGTGTAGATGCCACCCCGTGTCTGCTTTTCTCTCCTTGATGGACATTTAGTTTGTTTCATTTGGGCTATTGCATGTAAAGCCATGATGAACTTTTGAGTATAACTGTTTTTCATTACATGTTTTCATTTCACCTGGGTAACTACCTGGAAGTAGAATCTTTGGGTCCAAGGACAGGTGTGTGTTTAACTTTATGAGACAGGGACAGAAACCTTCGCAAGGTGCTTGTGCCATTGACATGCCAGTTATACACAGGAGTTCATGTCCTTGGGCTTTGGTGTTGTTCATTTGAGCCATTTGAATGGAATCTCAGTGGCTTGAATTTCTATTTTTCTGGTGACTAACACCCACCATCATGTTTTCATAGGACCACCAGCCATTTGCACATCTCACTCTGTAAAGTCAGTTGCCTGTTTTTCCATGGGGTC
The DNA here is from genome assembly GCF_006229205.1 of Suricata suricatta. Classification (NCBI taxonomy): domain Eukaryota; kingdom Metazoa; phylum Chordata; class Mammalia; order Carnivora; family Herpestidae; genus Suricata; species Suricata suricatta. Next base: position 105,548,160 of record NC_043701.1, read on the forward strand.
ATTTGTGTTCTAATTACCAAGTTGTAGGATTCCACTCCTTTGTCAGCTAAACATATTGTAAATATATTCTTCCTGTCTGTGGCTTGCTTATTCATTTTCTTAGTGGTATTTTTTATGAGTAAAGATATTTTCATTGTGATGAAGTCCACTTAACCTATTTTTTTTAATAGGTAGTATTTTCTGGGTCCTAACCAAAGTTTTGCTTATTCCAAGGTCAGAAGGGTATTCCGTATTTTCTTCTAGAAGCTTTATTGGTTTTGCTGCTACAGGTAGGTCTGTGTCTGTTTCTAAGGAAATTTTGTGTGTGATTTGAACTATGGTTCAAGGTTCATGTTTCTCCATCTCACTAGCTAGTTGTTCTATGGCCATTTGTTTAAAATACAGTTGACCCTTGAACCATGTGGAGGTTAGAGGTGCCAGCCCCCCCCCCCCGTCAGAGTATAACTTTTGACTCCCCAAAAATGTAACTGCTGGTAGCCTCCTGTTGACCGGAAGCCTTACCAATAACATAAACAGTTGATTAACATGTATTTTGTATGTGATAGGTTTTACATACTATATTCTTACAATCAAGTAAGCTAGAGAAAATGTTATTTAAAAAATTTTTTTAAATGCTTATTTATTTTTGAGAGAGAGATGGAGTGTGAGCTGGGGAAGGGCAGAGAAAGAAGGAGACACAGAATCCGAAACAGGCTCCAGGCTCTGAGCTGTCAGCACAGAACCCGACATGGGGCTCGAACACATGAGCTGCAAGATCATGCCCCAAGAAAAGAAAATGTTATTAAGAAAATAATAGGAAAGAGAAGATATATTTGCAGTACTGTACTGTATTTATATTTTAAAAATCCATGTGTACATGGATCTACATAGTTCAAACCTGTATTGTTCAAAGGTCCATTGTACTGTCTCTTCCTCGTTGACTGTGTGAGTGGGTCTGCTTCGGGACTGTCTACTCTATCTCATTGATCTATTTGTCTATCTATTTATCTATATGCCAATGCTATACTGCCTTGATCTGTAGCTTCAGCATTATTTTGAAATGAAGTAATATATCTCCTCTTCGTTCTACTTTAAGGAATTTTTTTGGCTGATTCAGGCCTTTGTATTTTCTTTTATATTTTAGAATAGGCTTATAAGTTTCTATAAAAGACCATTATGAGATTTTTATTTGAATTGTATCGAATGAATAGATGGATTTGAGGGAAATAGAAATGTTAAAATACTCAGTTTACCAATATATGTATAGATAGTATTCTATCGTTCTGATTCATTTAAATCTTCATTAATTATTCTCTCAGGAGTTTTAAAAATGGTTTTCTGCATGGGGGTCTTCCACATGTTTCTTTAAATGTCTCTTTAAGTGTTTTGAGTTTTAAAATATCTCGTAAATGGCTTTCTTAAAAAATTCATATTCCACTTACTTGCTGTTGATGTGTAGAGCACAGTTGATTTTGTATACTGCCCTTGTATCCTACAATCTTGGTAAATTCAATGTGTGATATATTTTACTTAGTGCTTTACAGAATTTCATGTTTATTCTTTTTTTTAAAATTAATTAATTTATTTTTAAATAGTTTATTGTCAAATTGGTTTCCATATAACACCCAGTGCTCTTCCCCACAAGTGCCCTCCTCCCTCACCACCACCTCTTTCCCCCCCCCCCCCCCCCCCTTCAACCCTTGGTGCATTTTCAGTATTCAATCAAGTTTATTCTTGAAGCCACCTGTGACACAGATGTTAGTACAATCAGATGTTATAAGAAGTTTGCCCTGAAATTGCACATGCCTCTTTTTCTGCTCAAGGTCCCACAAGTTGGGTTAACAGGAGGACTGGGATTTGAATTGAGGTCTAATCTGACTCCAGTGGCTCATCCCTTTCCACTCTCCTATAATATTTTACCTCTTTGACATTTGGATATTTGAATGGAGTGATAGCATGTGGTTTCGCCGGATTTCACTTGGACATTTTTGTGTCATTGTGTTTCACAGGGACGCGAATTGGCCAATGGAACCTTTAAGACAGACAACAAAAATACGGTGGTAAAGAGACTGGGGGGTTTTCCTAGTTGAAGGAAGATAGTCAATGTTTTCCCAGACTCCTCCACGGAAGATCATTCATGCAGTCGAATGTAGTTGCAAAGCTCAGCCCTCTTTCTCCATACTGTTGGTGCACATTAGCTGTTGCTAAATCTTCCATGTGTGGGGATGCTGTAAAACTTGTGTTCCCTCCTTCTCTCTTGCAATGTGTTGCAGGAAACCATTTCTGTACAGCCAGGGAGCTCACGGAGGAGATGAGATCATTAACAACAGAGAGGGAAGGGCTGGAGGGACTCCTCGACAAACTGCTGGTGCTGAGCTCCAGGAATGTCCAGAAGCTGGGAAGTGTGAAGGAAGATTACAGCAGACTGAGAAAGGAGCTGGACCAGGGGGAGACTGCCTACGGTAAGTAGTCACTGTTGCCTAGAGAAATATCTACAGAATTGATTGTCTTGTGTAGCGCGCAGGATGTCCCGTGCCTCATGTGAGTGGCACTGTGAAGGAGGTCCTGGAGCACGCGACACTTTTCCTGGAGGATTTATTTGGCAAGAGCCTTGGCAAATGAGATAGAATTACTTCTCAGCTTTTGTTTTGCTGTTAGCATGTGAGGTCTTTTCTTCTTCTGTCCCCCCCCCCTCCCGCCCCCGGATTTGCTAATGGCCTTGTGATTATTTAGAGCAATCCTTTCCTTGGCATAGGTCTTGAGAATTTTCTCTGTTTACAATTAGGTTCCTTTTGTTCCTTGGCTCAGTCTTGTGGCTTGCACAATCAGAGACAAAAGCAGGCTGACTCAGAAAACCGAATAAAGACCATGAAGTGGCTCTCCCATGTGTGAGGTTTTCTGAGAGCTTTCTTCCCCAAGAAGAACGCTATGGAAGAGGCCAGTCAGTGCTTCCCGAGATGAAGTATGTGCCTGTTGGAGGAGTTACTGTGTTCTTTTCCTGTTCCTGTTGTTAAGAGCGACTGAGGTCACCTTGAGGTTTGTTCCCTGAGGGGTGATCTCAGAAGATGCTGGTTGAGTCCAAATTGATAAAGTGAAAACTTACTTCTTTGAAAAAAATGTAAAGAATTTATAGTGATTCCGTTTCTAATCTGAAGAATGAAATCCCGAAAAATAAATTCAGATTGAAAATTTGTTAGATGCTAGAACCTGGTTTTTCATTGGGAAAATGAGGTTAATAATATCTAGTTCATAGGCTGATTAAGTGGAACAGATTAAATGAGGGAACTTATAAAGGTTTTGAGGTGTGTGTGTGTGTGTGTGTGTGTGTGTGTGTGTGTGCACATGTGTGTATGTGTGTGCTCTTGCATTTCTTCTAGGGAGGAAAAGTTGCTGGAGGCCAGAGGTCATAACATGGTCCCTAAATAAATGCTGTTTTCTAGAAAAATGAAAGACCTATATATGAATCAATAACTATATTTACAAAGTATGCTTATTTAAAAGGAAATAAGAAAAGAAGGGGGATGTTAGGTAGCCACATTTGAAATATGGCTATTTGAAAATACTCCACAGATTGAAATAAATGAAGCTGTCTACTTAAGACCGCACAAAGGGGGCACCTGAGCGGCTCAGTCAGTTAAGTGTCCAACTTAGGCTCAGGTCATGATCTCCTGGTGCACGTAATCAAGCCCCTCATTGGGTTCTGTGCTGTCAGCACAGAGCCTGTTTCAGATCCTTGGTCCCCTTCTCTCTCTCTGCCCCTCCACCACTCACATTCTCTTTCAAAAATAAATGTTAAAAAAATTATTTATAAAAAACCAAAGAAATATAAAATTAATTAGTAGAACATAAATTTTGTTTTAACAGCTTACTCAGTTGTAGAAAGAGTTTTTGTTACAGCATTTTGAATCACAGGTAGAATATTCATTATGATGGTATCTGAGCAATGGGCAGGTCTAATGTGGCTTCGTGTCTTTCCCCTCCCCCCACTTTTGTAGGTCAGGCCTTCTTTTATGCCAAATATGTAGAGATGATACAGTTGAGTCTTAGAATATCATGAGAGCACTGAGGGATAATGACACATTTCCCAAAGATGTGATGATGTGCTTTGTGAAGTCGTGACACGAACAATCATTGGATATTTTAAATGAATTTTTGCTATAGACTTGTTAAGTGTATAAATAGTAAAAGCTATGAAGTTTCTGATGTCACTTCATAATTTTTGGCACAAAATGGGAAATCTGTTGTATCTAAGGATGAAGATGCAAACACATTTGGACAAATTTAGTCCATCAGTATTTTCATTTGGACACTTGAGCTCTTAGAGCCATTTATATCTCTTACAAAGAAAAAAGAGCCATGTAGCGTATGTTGAGTCTCATCCTTGTGACTTTACCAAGTATTTTCGAAATGAAGGATAAAACATAAACAAGTGGAATGAGAGAGTGTTACCACCATCAGTGATTCTCAATTGCAAATGACTGTCACTGTGTGTTCTTTACATTTTAGACTTGGACTTTGCTGGATCAGCTCTCCTTTTCCTGTGCTTTAGGCTGAAGCTAATTTTTAACCAAACTGAGGTGACCTGACATCGGGTCAAACCGATTAATAATCTTGGGTTAATGAGAGTAATGGGAGACAGATATATAAATAAATAAATAATTCCATAGTAGATGGAAGCTTTCATCCATTGAGAGGCAATAAAACTAGGCTAACGTCCATGTTCTGTATTTTGTTGGCTTTTGAGAGTTAAAAATTTAGAGGGAGCTCTAAATGTAGAGCTTTAAATATAGAGCAAATAGAAAGGACTAGTACACACGTGTGTGTATGTACCATGAGCTGACGTTTTTATCCTTAGATAAAATATTTAAAATACGACTATTTAAGAAATGAGTTCATGTAGAATTCTTAAGGCAGATTTTGATTTCCAGCTCTGGCTGTGGAACGGTTGCACCCAGGAAAAAGGCAGTTTGGGAACCGATGAGCAACTCCATGGCGGTCAGGGACCCGGGCTTTTCTCTTCCGTTCATCTGTACCCTGGGACGTTCGGTCCAAGATGGCTGACACAGCCACATACATATTCCAGTTGGCCAGGGGTTCCATTTCTAAAGCAGATGGAGAGTTTTTGTTTTTGTTTTTGTTTCTTTTGGTTTTAGAGAAAGAGATAGAATGTAGCAGGGGAGGGGCAGAAGGAGAGGGAGAGAGAAAATCTCAAGCAGGCTCCATGCCCAGAGCAGAGTCTGACATGGGACTGGATTTCATGACCGTGAGATCATGACCTGAGCCAAAATCAAGAGTTGGATGCTTAACCGACTGAGCCCCCCAGGGCGTCCTGAGATTTGCAGTTTTAGGGGACAATTAGTAGTCTGTCTCATACAGAGAACTCTTACTGATGGAAAGTACTTTGCTGATCACTTATGATATTATTACATCTATATCTCTGGCTAGACTGAGGTCAAAGAAAAGCACTGTTGTTAGTTTCTTTTGTATTGTCTCAGTAGCCAGGGTCGAAAATAGTAAATGTGCCATAAATTTTTGTTCATTTACGGGGGCCAGATGTTAAAATGAAATGTTCCTTTATTTCTATATTATTCCTTTACTCTTTTACTTTGAATTATAGACCCAGACCTTGGATCTTCTTTTGTTTTGCTTTGTTTTGTTTTCATTCTTAAAATTCATTCTAATTTAGTGAGAACAGAGGTTAAGTTTGTCTTTCATGGAAGATGCTTGAGTTGTCTGAGTGGGGTTTTCAGATGGGGGTGTCAGCAGACAGAACAAGATAATGAAAAAGTCCTGAAATGTGCCAGAGTCCTCAAGGGCAAAGAGAGACAGAAATCATCACTGATTCCATTGACTTTGCCCCAGTGACACATAGTCTCTGTGAAGCGGCGAGAAGGCTGTGTATCAGCCTCCATCAGCTCTCCCTAAGACTTTCGGGGAACACGTTTGAATTCCGAGCAACTTTAAGTACAGTGAAATAGAATGGAAGGCTAAGTCTATCTTTCAACCTCTGACTACTTATGGAAATTAGCTATAAACCTTTAATTATTGTGCAGTTTAATGTTTTTTTTAAGGAGGATGGGATAAAAATATCAGTAACTTTTTTAGTTTGCTACACCTGCTTTTCAGAAAAAAAGACAACCCTGAGATTTATATAACTTTTTTCATCCCTTGTGTATAAGTTGGTAATCTGTATTGTACTTTATTAATATTGTTGATTTCACACTATAACTCAGATATAAAGGAAGCAGACGTCAAGGGGAGAGATTTAATCACAGAATAATCAGGGCTAGAATTTTAAATAGGACATCATTAGCATGTTAATGAATTTCCCCACTTTAAGCCAGCTGCCTGAATGGAAAAGATGTAGCTCAAAAATCTGGCAGGATCTAGAGCTGTCAGGAATTCATGTAGAGGGTCCACAGAGTACGCAAAGGGGTTCTCTGTGCAAGTCTCAAATGGAAGGATTTCATTTTTACTGGCAGTGATGGCTGGGCTGTGTTCAGCTTTAACTCATTTGCCTTTCAATGCATAAGAACAAGTGGAGGGTTGAGAAGGAACAGTTTTTAAGTGTAATAATGTTGGAGTGGAGTCAGTTTTTTAGTTAGGGTTTGGGGCGACTACAGTAGACCCCCCCTTATCCATGGTTTCACTTTCCAGGGTTTCAGTTACTTGCCATCAATCCCGGTCACTTTATATTCTCAACCAGAATAATTAACACTTGTCATCAGATTTTTGTCCATCTCAACTTTCAAATTCTATTTTTTGTTGTGTTCTTTCTACCTCCATTATTTGTATGTTTTCCAGTTCTCCCATTTCCTCCCCATACAAACACACACACACAAGGCATGCAAATTCTATTCTTCTGTTCTATTGTTTCTTGAAAGTTTCTCTTAAATACATCTGATAAATGAGGAAAGGGAATTACTGCCTATATATGCAGAACTTATAAAGCACAGGATCTCTACACTGAAAGTCTTCTCTTAATATGTATGAAGAAGCTTCACGTGTGAACTTCAGAGTTGAAGTAACTAATATGTTACTAGAGAATGTCACACTTCCTTTCATCAGCTATTTTAAGCTCAAAACTCATGAGGCAGTGCAAAAATCAAGGCAGGATCATGTCAGCGTGGACATGTGACCTAATCTAATGCAGAATATTGGTACAATAGTCCTCCCTTATCCACAGAAGATGCATTCCAAGACCCCCAGGAGATGCCTCACACTGTGGAGAGTATGGAAGTGTATGTATACTATGTTTTTTATTATACAGATGTACCTGTGATAAGCTTTAATTTACAAATTAAGTACAGTAAGGGGCACCTGGGTGGTTCAGTCGGTTGAGTGTCCAACTCTTGACCTTGGTTCAGGTCATGATCTCACAGTTTGTAGGATAGATCCCCGTGTCAGGCTCCTTGCTTTCAGCTTGGGATTCTCTCTCTCCTCTTTTTGCCCCTCCCCAACTTGCATGTATGCTCTCTCTCAAAATAAATATATAAACATTAAAAAACAAATTAGGCAGGTAAGTAATGAACAATAACTAATAATAAAATAGATCAGTTATAACAATTACTTTAATAAAAGTTTTGTGAATATAGTCTTCTCCATGTGGCCATTACAGGCCGGTCCTGGTAAAAACCCACAGGGGATGCCTTCAGAGGAAGACAGATGGAAACTTCCAGTGATCTGACATGATTCAGACATGAGACTTCGAACCTAGAAGAGCGGCCCGAGACCATATTCTGTAGACTCACCGAATGCCACTTTCCCTCTGAGCCTTCACAGGGGTCTGTGTGATAGCTAGCTTTGCTCTCTTGAGGCCAGAGTGGTGATTAAGCTCTTAATAACTGAGGGCCAAGCTGTTTTGTCTTGGAATCCCATGTGGGTTGCAGGGTTTGTTTGTGGAGGAACTGAGATTGTTATATCCTATTTGTGTTTGCATTTCTAACTCAGAAATCCTTGTTCGTGTAGATTTTAAAACACAGAATATGAACTTAAGGAGAAAGGCTTCTTTTTAAAAATGTCATCATCTTTTATTTTTCTCCTTTTTAGAAAAAATTTTTAATGTTTTATTTATATTTTCTTTTCTTTAAAAAAATTTTTTTTTATGTTTTTTAATTTATTTTTGAGAGATAGAGAGAGACAGCGTGAGCCAAGGAAGGTCAGAGAGAGAGGGAGATACAGAATCTGAAACAGGCCCCAGGCCCTGAGCGAGCTGTCAGCACAGAGCCCGATGTGGGACTCGAATCCACGAACTGTGAGATCATGACCTGAGCCGAAACCAGATGCTTAACTGACTGAGCCCCCCAGGTGCCCCAGTTTTATTTATATTTTCAATACAGAGAGAGAGAGAGAGCGGGAGAGAGAGAGCGAGTGAGCATGAGCAGGGGAGAAGCAGAGAGAGAGGGAGACAGAATGGGAAGCAGCCTCCAGGCTCTGAGCTGTCAGCACAGAGCCCAACGTGGGGCTTAAACCCACAAAGTAGTGATCATGACCTGAGCTGAAGTCAGAGGCTTAACTGACTGAGCCACCCAGGCGCCCCTCCTCCATTTTTTCCATGGGCTGGACTTTTACATCTTTAATTATTTGATTAACCTTATTAATAAAATTATTATTTTTTTGGGATTGCTGTTAAATATATATTTGCATTTTAAATTTCTCTCTGTATTTTTTTCCCCTTTTCTACTTCTTTCATTGCATCTCCGTTGATAGGGGTATTTCTCTGCAACCACTTTTGCCTGTGAATTTCCATGGTTGAAATTTGCAATGAATTTCTTTCCTCTTTTATCAAAAAATTGTGATGACTCCTTTGAGAGGCCTCGCTACAACACAATCCCAAATTAGGATGTAGAAGGCCTCAGTTTAATCTCGTTTCTGCTGTTGACTAATCATCTGTGTAGCAGTTGGCATAGAGAGGCAGCACAACATGAGGCTTGATGAATGACTGAGTTTTAGCTGATCTCTGCCTCTCAGTTCCTTCACATATGACAGTGTTTTCATCTATCCATGCATCATTTCAGTAATCATTTATTTGACCCTTACGCATGCCAGGCACTGTGTTAGGCCATCATGGTCCAGAGTGAATCCGTCAGTCCCTGAGGCTACTCAAGTCCCCATTTACTCTAGTCCCTTCTGCTCTAGTGTTCCCATGATTGTATCCATACTTTGTTCATTTTTTCCTTTGCTCTCTACTATTTCTGATCTCCTCCTCCTCCTATGTAATTTTCTAGAAGCCCTTACTTGTTACTTTCTTTTCCACCTGTGTCCCTGTTTGCTATCTACAGTCCCTTCCCAATACTCCAGTCGCATATGCCCTAGGTGGAAATGCTGTGATGCTTGTATTTCACACCCAATTGCAAGAGGCAGTTTTTTGATTTGCTAATTTGTTTGGAGTGGGAACGGATTCTCTGTAATGGGGGCGGGGGTGCGTGGGACGCTGAAGTGTCTGGTGGATCATTGTTGGCAACAGTGTCTTTCCTATTCTTTCTCGATTCCATGTGGACTCTGGGCTTTGATGACATTGGCGTGTGTGCATGTACACATATACACTCCCCTGCTGCTACACTCCCTCCTGAAGGCTAAGCTCAGAATGGTGAATAGGCGGAACGCCATGATTCCTAGACGAGAGTCCGTTGGCTGTGGTTTGGGTGTGGGGTAGTGTGATTGACACACACCTGTCATGTACCCAGAGTGCTTCCTGCTTCCTGTCTGGACCATTGTCTTCTGTGCAAACTCTTTCCCCCACCTTCATTTTTTAATGCCTGCAGGTGGGAGTGGGACCACTCTCAGTTAACTGGACCAACTTCAGCATTAGGTTATGATTTGAAAATAGATCATTATTATTATGATATTAGAACTTAATTGGGATTAGTAGGACTCTGTTCTAAGGTATTCATAAAGGGATTCATATTACCTTTTACAGAGATCCTTACAGGTTTAAAAATTTTTTTTAAATATTTATTCATTTTTGAGAGAGAGAGATACAGAGCATGAGCAGGAGAGGGGCAGAGAGGGAAGGAGACACAGAACCCAAAGCAGGCTCCAGGCTCTGAGCTGTCAGCACAGAGCCTTATGTGGGGCTCAAACTCATGAACCCACGAGATCATGACCTGAGTTAAAGTCAGACACTTAACTGACTGAGCTACCCAGGTGCCCCAACAGATTTAAAAATAAGTTCTCTTAAGATTTCTTCTTCCTTTGCCCATTGTCTATCTTCTGCATGCATTTATGGGACCCCTTGCTGTGTACACAGATTAACTATAGCTATTGTGGATTTACTATGTTCTTTCAAAGGAAGGAGTGGTCCTCTGAATGTTGTCAGTTTCCTTTCAGTAATAAATGTGGATTAAGTTTCATTTTGTCCTTAAGCCCTTACTCTGTGCCAGGCACTGAGCCAAGTCCCGACACATATTTATCTGCTAATTCTCTGGACAGTGTGTGGCTGGCCTCGGCATCGTCTCCACTTTATAGATGAAGATGCCAAGGCTTAGGGTGGGTCAAAGCCTTGTCCAGAGGCACAGAGACAGGAAGAGTAGGGGCCAAGATTTGAATTCTTTCTGTCTGCAATTTTATGTTGTTGTTTTTCTTTAATGTTGGTTTCTGCTCTTCATGAACTTGATTTCTAACATGAGCTTCTTATGCATCCTTCAACCTCACTGCTCTACCTAAATGCTACCCTCACAGTCATGACTATGAAAACAGAGTCTCCTAAAAGTCATCTCTTGATAATGTCAAGTGCCCCAAAAAGAGGTTTTTCTTTTCACTTTTGAAATTTCTAAGTATCTTCTCTTATTTCGTTCCTGAAATGACAATATCTTATCTGCAACTTTCCTGACACCAGATGAATCATTTCACTTGATAGGAGGTTCTATAGCTTATCTTCATAATGAAAACAACGTATTTTATATTAAAACCAAAATCCTTTGTTGTCAAAGGGTGACTAAGAGGAACCTAACATACCACAATTGCTTGGGAAAAATGAAATGTTGAACTGTAACAATTTAATTTGATGCATATTTGTTAACTTCAAACCACTGTTTGATATTTTTTCAAAGAACTGTTGATAGTTCTGCTTCCTGTTCTAAACTCCTTAGATGTCAGTGTTTTCCTTTGTATTCTTAGGCGTTAACAAGTAGGTCAATGCACTCTCCAGAGTTTCTGGTAGACTGTCACAAGCCCAGCTTGCCTATGAATTGACTAATAGGTCATCCCTTTGACTGCATGGAATTCAACTTGCAGAATGCAATAGTCCTCTAAGCTTCTTTGAGTGAGTTTTTTTAAATGTTTTATTTATTTTTTTTTTTTGAGAGAGAGAGAGAGACAGTATGAGCAGGGGAGGGTCAGAGAGAGAGAGACACACACAGAATCTGAAGTAGGCTCCAAGCTCTGAGCTAGCTGTCAGCACAGATCTGATGTGGGGCTTGAACCCAGGAACTGTCAGATCATGACCTGCGCTGAAGTTGGACGCTTAACCGACTGAGCCACCCAGGTGCCCCTGAGTTTTTCAACTTTAAATAAAGCATTTAAAAATTCCATAATTTGGGGCTTTGAGGAATTAAGACCGACGGTTTTCACCGAGACCAATTTTGTGAGGTGTCGCAGAATTCAGTTCTATTGGTTCTGTGATATCTTTCGTGCCGTCACAGTTTTTTCCACTGATTAAGTTTGTATGAAATATCTTGTTTTCCTCTTGGACATTGCCATGAGTGAGGGCCTCCTGCCACTTCCGTCGGGTACTTCCCTTTCTTTGAAGCTGCCGCATGTTTAGCCGACCCAAGAGAGACAATACTGGAGAGGCCAACTTGATTTTTCAGGTTTTCTTAGCTCTTGTCAAGGAGAAAGGATATGCTGATAAATGTTTTCCTTCCCTCTTTTGCTGCCCTGGGCCCAGCACACTTTTGTATTTGGGGGTAGGCATCCTATCTCATCCACTTTCCCTCCAGATTTTTATACAGTTGGGGAGGGTTGGCTCACCACAGGGTGGACAATCCTAAGCTAATGCTCTGCAGTTTAATATTTATAGCATGACAGAAACCATCAAGAGTCACTTAAAGATCTACTGACTTGACATCATCAAAAATTTATAAACCAGATATGCTTGTATTTTACACACTCACAGAGTTATAATGCAATTGTATTTTTGTCTTGACGTTATACTTTTCAAAGTCTTGATAACTCATTAGCAACTGATTGTATACTGTGCTTTTAGATTTAATTATAACTGAACTTTGTAATTCTTTTATTTACCAAAATGCTGTTAAGCTTTTGGTTATTTTAGCCTATTTTGAAGGTCTCTCTTTTTTATATGTGTTCCTATGGCTGCTTCATACTTCATGGATCCCCAAATATGATATTGCTTTTCCCTAAGAGCAAAACTAATGCAAATCTACTCTGTTCAGGGTGTATTTAATGAAAGGAAGCCTGGTCTTGCTCAGACAAGGTGGCTGTAGTCTTGAGCTTCTTTTCAACTCTATGTGTGACCCAGCATTTGACTTTGGTCCATATGTCCCAGTTGCATTAGCAAGACAGAACAGTAGAATTTGGCGAATGTCTGTTTGCCTTTTACCCAACCTCATTTTTTCTGCCCAGAGACCAAGAAACAGTAGGGGTTGAATCCCAAGCTCCGTGTCTGCACCTGGAAGTTCACCAAACGCTGAAATTCCCTAGTGGTCTGGAATCTCCTAGGAACGCATCAACCTTTGGAGGCAAAGTAATGTCCTCTATGCATTATACAAGAATCCTCTGAAGTTGAAGCTTATCACACTCCTGGGGTTACTCTAGTAGCTTAAATTTTTTTTTAAAAATGTATGCCACAAAATAGCATAAGAATAAAGCACATTTTCAAAGCTGAACAAAAAATGTCCATCATACATACAACTACTGTAACAGAGTTTCTGGTGCCATTTTTTAGTGTTCACCTCGCACCCCACTCCACCTCTTTGCACCCCACTCCCCCACCCCCACTCCCAATCCCCGGTGCCTGGGTCACATGCAGACTTTTTGCACTGGGTGTTCTCTCCCCGGCCTTAGCCTTACTTGACAATAATGGAACCATTATATCACTCAAGCCTCGCACCTGTATGTTGTGATAAATTTGTTATTCCCATTCTGCAGATGTGGACACTGAGGCTCAGTGAGCTAAGGGAGTTGTAGATGGGAAGCAAAGAGTGGGAATGGGACTCCGACCTTCTGGCCCCAGAGCCATCCTCCTCATCACACACTTACGTTTCCCTGTTGTTACATAGCATTCGGTTTATAATTTGTGGTCTTTTATAGCATTCCAAGACTCAGTATACCATGATTTGCTTAACGACCCCTTCCCTTATTTTGATGTGTTTCATGATCATTTTTATGAATTCTTTTCAAAAGATAAAGTGCCAGATCAGGATTGCTGGACCAAAGAGCATAATCATCTTCAGTTTGTCTGTTACATGCTGCAAACGACTTTCAGGAGAATTACACCAGTGTAATTGATGTTGCCAATCCATCCTTTCCCATACTGGGTGTGATTTCTTAAAGGTAACCAGTGTAACAGTAATTAGATAGTATTTAGTTCATACCTTCTTTTTGCATTTATTTGATCAACTACAAGACTCAACTCATCTCTTTTTGTACCTTTGTAATTTTTCTTTATCATTTATCATTTATTGTCCATGGGTTTGCCCATTTTGGGGAATGGGGAGAGGAAGGGAACTTGATAATTTCATCTTTATATAATATGGTTATCGTAATTTTTTTTCCTTTGTTGTGTGCACATGTGTGTGAAATTCACCCCTTACCGTAATTAGTAACAGACCAAGAAAAGCAGTTTTTGTACACAATGATAACAAGCTGAGATGCCAGCTTAGAATAAATTCTGACTTCTTAAGGCATCAGGGTACAAATAATGTAACAAACGGAGGCAGAGACAGGTCTTCCCCGGGAAAGGCGTGCTGTCTCCACTCTGCATTAATATTCATCGGGCCTGGCCTTTCCAATACATGCAGCATCTTGGGAACTCTCGCATTTGGGACCATAATGAACTGGCTTCCCTTTTTACAGAAAATCTAGGGAAGGCATTGTTTTTTTATGTTCGTGTCCGTGAAAACGCACCTGCCGAGAGAGGTATGCGGCTTCCTACCACTGCCTTCCTTCTTCTGCATGACGCAGCTCATGTTAATGCCTCGCTATCTTTGGCTCTTTTTTTTTTAATTTCTCATTTTCTTGAATAGATCCATTAGAAAAATAGCTCCTGCCAGTTGGAATTTTTTCTTCCAAAGCATGCTGTTATTTCAGACTCAAGGAGTGTGTCTATTTATGGTATGTGTGTGGTCCCTGAAACTGGAGTTTGAGGGAGAGGGCTAAAGAACATGGTAGGAAAAGGACATCCCCTGTCCTGGACGAATGCCAGAAGGGGTGACCTTTTAAACTGTCACCAGCTTTTCGGAGTGAGCTGTTGGGTTTGCCACGGCTCCCTCCCCTTCCCTCCACAGACAATGAGCAGCGATGGGCATTAAGTGAAAGATCCCTTTCGGTGGATGATGTGCAATCACCGTAAATTACTATGATTCGGGCTTCAGGAAAGCACCGTCCTAACTGTTGCAGCTCTTGCACATCAGACTCTCCCTCCACTCAGATGGCGCCTTCCCTTGGCTGTCTTCTGCGGCCCGTTGGCTTCCGCAGGCTTTTCTGGGTTTCGTTCCTCCACCTCCAGAATGCCCTTACCCACCACGTGCTCACTCCCTACATTCCTTCTAAGCTACACCCTGCCAGCTCCCTCCGGCCCTCCGAGCGGCCCAGCCCCGCGATCTCTGTGTGCTCTGAACGAAATATACAAAGCCTCCCTCCCATACCCCCAGGAGTGGATAGCCCTGAGATCCGTCTGGATGCCCTCTCGCCACTGAACGCACTGATTCTCCCGACGTCCATTCCGTCCGTGTCCTCCCTGAGCCCCTGTTTAGAGTCAGAGCCCTCCTGTTCTCACCCTGCTTGGATCTTGGCCTCACACTGTGAAGGTGATCATTATCCCTCCCTTATAGTTTCGTGATTATTCATTTGGTTTTGCCATGTTTAATGGAATATTTAATAGCGTCTGTGAAGAAGCCTGGAGACTATAAATAAATGCTGTCTTTGGTCTTGAAAGAGTTTTATACAATATAAAATTTAGAACACATTTTCCTCAGGAGCCCTGACATTAATATTCATCATGAGCCCCAAAGTAGAAGCTATTCTATCTGAGCATAATGAAGTTTACCATATGTTTCAAAGTTACTTGCAATTTGCTTCTCACAATGACAATTAGGAAGGTCGTCTTGTCTCGCCAGGTTCTGTGAGGTACATAAAGCAGCTCATGGCTGTCAGTGTGAGATGTATGGGGACACTTGTGTGCAAATACAAGGGGAAGACGTGATTCTTCTTATCCCAACTGTGGCTGTTTGCACCCAAGTGCCAAGCATGGCACACGCTAGTCTTAGACCTTACGTCATGTATGGACATAGGGATTGAGACTTCCAGAGCAAATTCTCTCTGTTCTTGATGACTACGTTTTATGGGGCTTTCCCCACCTCCCTTCCATAGCCTCTAAAACATTGATAGAGAAAGTTGACATTCAGATACTGGTTTGTTTCTGGTCTTTTTTCTGCCTTATTGAAAAAATTATTTATCTGCATTAAAGCATGGGAACAGTATTGTATTTAACTCTCCAAAGCTGAACTTGGATGACAGACTAGGGAGAAGGTGAGGGGGTGGCCATGAATCAGGGTAATTGGTTTCTTATGGAGCTTGTAGAGGGCTAAATCTATGTTAGCACTGGAGCAGGCGATTCGTGGAGGAGAGGGTCTTGGGAGCTGAGGCCGGAGGAAGATGTTCTTAATCTGGTTTGGGGATAGCATATTAGGTTACCATGGTCGAAATATTAATATATTTCTGTCTATAAACTCCCCTTCTTTCCTTCCTGCTTTCCCTCCCTCTTTCCTCCCTTCCTTTCTTTCCTCCTACTTCCCTTCCCTCCCTTCTACCTCCCTTCCTTCCTTCTCTTCCTCCTGTCCTTCCCTCCTAACTCTCTCTCTTTTCTTTCCTTCCCCTCCCCTTCCCATCCCCTTACTTTCCTTCCCTCCTTCTTTTTCTCCAAGTCTCTTTATCTGAATATGACAGGCCAAACTTCTGTTCTCAAGTCTTTAGAATTTACAAACATTTATCAATAGATAGGAAAGACAGATAAGAACATCTTGGATTCATTAGTGCATGCAACACGGTCTCCGTTGTTTTCAAATTCCTTACTTGGAAGAATATTGAAGAAGATTCCGTGGCCCATGAAACATCTGATGATTGCCATTTGATACTATTAAATGCCTCAGTTTAAAAAATTAACCCATTTATTCTACATATATTCAAGCATGCAGACAGTGCGGGGAGCTGCCTCTTCCAGGCCTTTGGGCTTGAGCTGCACTCTGGTATCTGCACACCATCTTTCTGGAATGTTTTTTGTGGTCAGATTTGCCAGAGGCACAGAATTAGTCCATACCCCACAATGCGTTTCCAGGCTAATACATTGATTTCAATTATTTTTACTGTTAAAAATGATCATTTAAAAATGTTTTATTCAACATTATCCCCCCCTTTTTTTTTGAGAGAGAGAGAGAGCATGTGCACAGGTGAGCATGAGTGGGAGGGGCAGAGAGAGAGGGAGACACAGAATCCGAAGCTGGCACCAGGCTCCGAGCTGTCAGACCAGAGCCAGATGGATGCTGGGCTCGAACTCAGGAACTGTGGGACCACCACCTGGGCCAATGTTGGCAGTTTAACTGACTGAGCCACCTAAGCCTCCCTAAAAATGATCATTCTTAATTGAGAGTGCTAGAAAGAGACGAATAAGCAGTGTTCATTGTCCTGTTCCACATAAATGAAGAAAAAAAATCACAATGCTTATGTAAATAAGGAAGACCGTGGTAAGCATGAATATGAAACAGGCTTCTTTCTCCTTCCATTCTTTTTTTCCTGTTTGGCCTAAAGCTGTTAAACTTGGGTAAGTGTCCGTGGTCATCTTGTATTATATCCAAATTCTGTCCCACACTGAGGGGTGGGTCTGAGTCTGCCGCAGGACAAGTAAGTTCCTGTAATGGCCTCTTTTTGATTCTACATTCTGACTCCTATGTAATGCCCTTACATGGATGGATTTTGCAGGTTTATCACCCCCTGTTTTTTTTGTTTTAATATTTTATTTATTTTTGAGAGAGAAAGTGAGAGCAAGCATGAGTTGGGGAGGGGCAGAGGGAGTGGGAGTCACAGATTCCAAAGCAGGCTCTGAGCTGTCAGCACTGAGCCTGACGTGGGGCTCAAACTCTGGAACCTCTAGATCCTGACCTGAGCCAAAATCCTACGCTTACCCGACTGAGCCCCCCAGGCAGCTCGTTCGTGTTTCAAGGTCCTGTGCAGCACTGGCTCTTGCAGGACCTGCCTGGTCTCCCCTGCTCCAGAGCCTTGGCTGGCACTCTATACCACAAGGGGCTTGAGCACCTTCTAGGCGCCAGGCACAGGGAAAGAAGGCTGGAAAGGTCTGGATCCTGCCTCGTGCTTGCAGCTGTGGGTTGGGGAGACAGGCACACACAGCAAGCAGGACACTGTATGGGGAGGGGGTGAAGTAAAGAAACAAAGCTGAAGAGAGCAGAGAGGAGGGCTGCTAAGTGTGCCTTGAAAAAGCCCAGGGCAGCTTCACTGAGAAGGCAGAGTGGGCTGTGGCTCATAGGTGGACAAGGGGGAAGGGGCCTGAGGCCTCTAGGCTGGCTTCCAGGTCGGGGAGCGTGGCACGTTTGGGGCCTGATGGGACCAGGGATCTGACCTCAGCCCTGCCACATAGCTGCTGTGTGACTTTGGGTAAATCTCTGGATCTCTCTGAGCACCAGTTTCCTCCTCTGTAACAGAAATGTGACCACCTTTCTGTGATTATGGAGCTGTAAGTGGATGAAATAATACACGTGGCAGACTTACTTGGACCCCCTGGTTTGTAATAAGGGACTCAGTTGATCTCACTTACATTATTATTGACCTGGTTTGGTAATAGGTTGAGTAAGAAGGGTCCCAGAGTGGGAGGGATAGAGGCTGAGGTTGAAGAAGGGGGGAAGAGACAAACCACGGGATGCCCTTTGCCCTGCTGGAGTTGTCAAGGTTTTCTGAAGGTGGTGGTTAGTCAGTGAAGAAATTTTGGTTCCTGTGACCTTAACCACCCCCGAACATTCTTATCTTATGAAATAGATGACGATATACAATCTTATACAAATGTTTCTCTCTTAAAAGGGTAATTAACATTACAAGCCTATTATGGCTAGATTAAAAAAATACTGACAATGTGGAGCGCCTGGGTGGCTGTTGGTTGAGTGTCTGACTTGATTTCAGCTCAGGTCTTGATCCAAGTGACGAGGGAGCGTGAGGCAGGCTGAGGGCAAAATACAAGCCCGCACACCCTCCCTCGCAGATGAGAGGTGTGATATTCCTCAGGCTCTCCTGGCTGCCCCAGGACAGAGGCAAGAAAAGAAAGCAAATGGCTAAACTGACAGAGATTACAAGTCATCGGTTTGCAAATATCTTAGTAAATTATAAGAAAAGGGTGATCTTATTTTAGCCTAATCTGCAGAAACCTATGGACTCTGTTTCCTGAGACCCCACCATTACCCCTCCATAGTGATATTGGGAACAAAGGCTAGAAGGAAATGGCGGGTAAAATTCAATTTTCTTATAACCAGCAGCCCATTGACAGATGCATAAGGCTGGCAGAGTAGAACATTTCTCCAGGAGCTCCCTACCTTCCTAATGTTAATGCCTTACTAGAGGGACATCAACCTTAGCCCCACCACAGCAGGGCCTCAGTAGCTTAGGAGCCCTCTTTTCCATATCAAAGTCCTTCTAGAGACCTCTCTTTTGACTTTATGTCCCCAACTCCGGAGTATAAAGCCAGCCATTCCTAACAACCCCAGTGCAGCTCTTTCTGCCCATGGGTCCTGGCTCTTGCTTTAATAAAGTCATCTTTTTGCACCAAAGATGTCTTTAAGAATTCTTTCTTAGGGCACCTGGGTGGCTCAGTTGGTTAAGCAATCTGACTTCAGCTCAGGTCATGATCTCGCAGCTTGTGGGTTTGAGCCCCTCATCGGGCTCTGTGCTGACAGCTCAGAGCCTGGAGCCTGCTTCAGATTCTGTCTCCCTCTCTCTCTGCCCCTCACCCACTCATGTTTTGTCTCTTTCTGTCTCAAAAATAAATAAACAAAAAATTAAAAAAAAATTCTTTCTTGGCCATCAGCTCCAGGCCCCACCACCACACCAAAATCTCATCACAAAGGTCATGGGATGGAGTCCCGCGTTGGGCTCCACGCTGGGCATTGAGCCTGCTTGGGATTCTCTCTCTCCCTCTCCCTCTGCCTCTCTTCCCTGCTCATGTTCTCTCTCTTTCTCAAAAAAAGAAAAATCCTGCTAATGTCTAGTGTTGATGTGAAGGTGAAACAGCTTGCTTTCTCGTAGCTGGCAGGCGGGATGTAAATGCAGAGTCATTCTGGAGGGACGGTGTGGCCTTTTCTTATAAGCTTTAACATTGCACTTGACACAGTGACCCAGCAATTTCTGGATATTTACGTATCATACAGAAATAGTTACGTCCACACTAAAATGTGTCATGAAGGCTTATGGCAGCATGCTTAATAATCACCCATAACTGGAAAAGCCCAGCGTCCCTCAGGGGGTGAATGGATAGCAAGCTAGTACACATCCACATGGTGGAATACAACTCAGCAATGAAAAGGATCCGTTGTTAATACTATGCACAACTTGGGTGCATCTCAAATGCATTATGCTGAGTCAAAACTTTATCCTGTACGACTCAGTGGGGCTGCAGGGTTGGGGGAGAGTCTGACTGCAAAGGGCAGCTGGAAGGAATTCCTTGGGGGTGTTGGGATTGTTCTGTATCCTATTTATGGTGATGGCCACAAAATTCATCCATGGTATTAAAATCCATCGAGCTGTATGCCAGGGGGAAACAAAGTAGGGGCACCTGGTGGCTCAGTTGGTTAAGCATCCAACTCTTGATGTTGGATCAGGTCATGATTGTACAGTTCTTGAGACCAAGTTCCGCATCGGGCTCTGCTCTGACAGCATTGAGCCTGCTTGGGATTCTCTCTCTCTCCCTGTCTGCCCATCTCCTGCTCATGCTCACTATCTCTCTCAAAATAAACTTTTTTTAAAAAGGTAAGTTTTACTGCATCACATGAAAAAAAAAAGTTGAAAAAACTCTTCAGTTTATAGCTTGTTTCTTGCATGCGTTAGCTATTTGATCTCATGTAAGTCTCCAACAGCCCTAATGGTTGATGTTACTATTTTCTCTATTATGATATTATCCACTGTTGTTATTATTGACTACATTGATGCTTTACAGGGTTCAGCCCAAGGTCACATACCTTCCAGAAGGCAAAGCAGGGTTTGAGTAAGTCTTTAAGCCCACAGGATTGCACACCATGCCTCCAGGAGTTGGGGGCGGGGGTCATTCTCTTGGCCTCTGGTCCAGGCTGCTCCCCGGTGACCCAGTTACCCAGCTGGTCAGTGTCCGTGGCGCTGCATGTCATGCGGTTCAAATTTTACAAATGGGCAAAGGTTTTAAATGACTTTCCTAAATGCTTAGTCTCAGAAAGGGAGTTGACTATTGAATATTTTGTCCCTAACTCCTTAACCTGTACTGTTGGCTAAGTTAAATCTGACTTCTTTTCAAGGAAGGACTACCTCCCCAGAGGGCTTTTTGATGGTGAAAATACCAGTGAAAATCTTGATCCATTTTTGTTCACTTCACAGCTTCAACTTCGTCTCCTTAAATACCATTCAGGTTGTAACCCAAGGCAGCTCTGTGGCTGAGAAGAGCTGCTAATTAACTAACATACTCAACCTTGGACCAGAGGGCAGGCAATAACTCCTTAGAGAAGAAAAGAGCAAGATATTAAATAAAGAGAAACCATAAAAATGAAGAAACAAATCTTTTTACATATTTTATACTTATTTGTTTAAATATCTATTTCCCCAGCCTCTGTGACTGCTTTTTCAGATCATTAATCTTTTGTATCCACCAACCCCCATCTATGCTTTGCATCTAGAGCAGGGGCTTAGCAAAGGCTGGCCGAATTAGACGGATCCTGAATCGGAGAGCCGAATGGAATGTGTGATATGCAATCTGTCCAAGTAGGATTCTTCCAACTGTCCTGTATTCAGAATCGTCTGTGTGTCAAGTTGTATACGGGTGCTTTTAGAGATGTTATGTGAATTATTCCTCATGAAATCCTAGGAAGTGTAGATCCTCCTTCCTGAAGGAGGAAACTGAAGCCAGGAGGGGCGAGCTGACCCTCTCAGTACATAGAGCAGACAAGCGTGCGAGCTGGTGGTCAGAGGCATGCAAATTCAGACCCGGATAGTCCCGTCTTCAGCGGAACATGGCAGGGGTGGTTGTTTAACTTCTGTGAGCCTCGTTTGCTGACTGATTTGCTTATGTAACCAGCGGCGTATCCATGGTTTGTAGGCCCTGAAGTTTTTATAATTTGGGAATAGGTCTTATTTACGATAAAGCACATAAAATTATGAATCAAAATTGGTTGTCTGGCTTGGAAGGGAGGCCTAAAGTTAAGTTGCCCTGACATGTGTGTGTCACTAGATTTATGGTAAATGTGTCCTTTCGTTCTTTCTTTCTCTCTTTTTTAATGTCTATGTATATTTATTTTTGAGAGAGAGAGTAGGGGAGGGTCAGAGAGAGAGAAAGAGGGAGACATAAGATCTGAAGTAGGCTCCAGGCTCTGAGCTGTCAGCACAGAGCCCGATGTGGGACTTGCACCCACGAACTGCGAGATCATGACCTGAGCCCAAGGCAGATGCTTAGCAGACTGAACCACCCAGGCACCCTATCCTTGCTTTCAACTGGTTTTTACTGTGGGCTACTACGTGTCCAGCCCCAGAGATGGAAGAGCTCCTGGGAGGCATCAGCAGAAGACAGACAGCTGCACTGCAGTGTGACTGTGGCTGGGAAGCATGCATTCCCAGGGCAAGGTGGCTGTAATAAATCACATCTAAGCTGTGACTTAGGGCCCGGGAAGGTTAAAACTGAGAAAAATACAGAGAGCACATTTGAGGCAGAAGAAAGAGCAAAGCTTGAAGGTAAGAAAAAATGTACTTCCTTTAGGGACTGTAGGAAGTTCAGTGTGGCCGGTTATTTAATAAGATGGAGGAGTGGAGAGGGCTTAAGTTTCAGAATAAGGGAGGGTCAGGTGGGCTCATGTACCATTTAAGGAACTTGGAAATGACCAGAAGAGCAACAGAGAGCATTGAACGGATTTAGGCAGGGGGTGATTTCATCAGATCTGCACTGAAACAAAAACAACAAAAGCCAGAGCCCACAGTGGGTCTGGCTGCAGACTGCAGAGGGATCCACACAGGGCACAAGGGCCCTCCTCTTCAGGGAGACAAGTGGGGGGCTACGGAGGCAGCAGAGGAGGGGGCTGGGAACAAGACCATGGCCATGAGGACGGTGAGGAGTAACGAGAGGGCAGAGATGTTTATTAGTTAGAACTAACAGGCTTGGTACTGGATATTCAGAGGCGAGAGTGGTAGTGGGATGACAAGGCAGGGTTGGCCTTGAAGATCAGGTTCCTGACCACCCCATGGCGGGCCGTTTTCATTAGAATCAAGAATATAAGAACAACAGGGGAACCTGGGTGGCTTGTCGGTTGAGCATCCGGCTTCTGCTCAGGTCAGGGTCTCGTGGGTCGTGAGTTTGAGCCCTGCGTCGGGCTCTGTGCTGACAGCTTAGAGCCTGGAGCCTGCTTCAGATTCTGTGTCTCCCTCTTCTATGCCTCTCCCCTTCTCATGCTCTGTCTCTTTCTCTTTTTCTCTTTCTCTCAAAAATAAATAAACATTAAAAAAAAGACTATTAGAACTACAGATTGGGAAGAGCTCATACATTTCCTTTTATCCAGTTGACTTTGTGGTCCCTGTGTGACACCCAGGAGGAGATGTGCCACCTACGGCTGGTTCTGAAGAGCCGGACTGACCCTGAGGGTTGGGGCCGTTGTCAGCATGTGGCCCACACGACCATGGGGATGAGGAGAGGGCACAGGAGAAGCAAGTGCAGAGAAAAGAAGCATATGGGAGGACACTGAAGAGTGCTAACGTTTAGGGGCAGGCAGAGGAAGGGGAGTCCCAAGGACGCATGAAGGACCAGAGAAGAGAGAGGAGAGACAAGAGCGGGAAGTCCTGGCAGCTGGGAGGAGCACACATTATTTTTATGGGGCTGGCCCCCTGCCATTAAGGATTCTCTCCCCCCATTTCCTGCAGTCATGGCGAACGTGACCTTAGTGATCAGCCCTGTGGCCATTGATGTGGCAGGTCGCCCTGCATGGGCCATGATTGAACACTCCCAAGCAGCAAGGACTGTTCAGGTGGAGGAGATGTGACCCGAGCAGGGTCCGTGAGAACCCAGCCTCCCTCCCCCAGCCTGTGTAAGGCAAACTGGGAGGATGAGAAACGGGGGCTGCTAGGGGCTCATTTTCTTGCCGCACAGAAAGGTCACCTGCAAAATGAAGCCATGAAGGGACAAGCAGAGGTGAGAGACGGATGGAGGGGGTGGGGGGTGGAGAGTCCTTGCAGCTGTAAAGCTCTGGCTCCTTTTATCCAAGAGTCTGGGCCCTAAACCTTTTCCTGCCTCTGGCCTTGGAATGGCCCGATGATTCGTCCCAATATAAACTCCAGTAGAGCCAGTTTTGCTTCAGCAGGTTTGAGCTGGGCTGTGATATTTCTTTTTCAGCCTTTCCACATGGCAATGAGAGCATTCTGACCAGTAGAGAAGGGATGATAGTGTCTCAGGAAAGAAGAATGGTGGTGGCAAATGCTGCCGACAAAGCAAGTGCAGGGGGCCTGGGGTGCCCACTGGCTGCAGGAGCCCACAGGTCCAGGGAGATATGCAGCATAGAATCTGACCCGCTGGCTGTGGGGAGGCAAGGCAGAGGAGGCAATGAGGGGCAAGTTCATTTTATGAGTTAATTGTGAAGGGAAAGCAAAAGGGAATGGGGGAGAGGAAATGAGTTAAGGAATTTCTTCTCTCTCTCTCTCTCTCCCTTCATCCCTTCCTTCTTTATCTGTGTCTCTTTCTCTTTCTCTCTTTCTTTCAGACATTGTAGATTGGACCATTCAAATACTAGTCAGTGTGGAGAGCCAATGGAGGGGATGGGGAGAAGGCAGAGAAAGGAGACAGCTGGCTGGGCTCAGCACCAGTTCTCCAAGGACATTTTGGAATGAAGACATGAGCAAGTGAATGAACGAGGAGAAAGGCCACGGGGTGGAGGGTGGAGAAGAATGGAGAAGGTTTGCAGCAGTTGCTTTGGAGACGGGGGAGATGAGCCGTCTAGTGGGAAACAGAAGAATTGCCAAGTGTGGTCAGGGCACCCATGTGGGATTTGACCCAATGACTTCTAGAGGCACCTGGCTCTGGGATTGTGTTGTTTTGTCCCTGCTCAGGAGTCTGTCTTAAGGGAGTGAGTGTGTCCCCAGTGGACATGCCAGGCTGGGGTTTTCTCAGATAAGCCTAGGAGAAGGGCAGCTAGATTTGGGAGAGGGGGATGGTAGCAGGAGGGTGGGGGAAAGTGACGGACAATGGAGCCTACGTTGTAGGCTGATGAAAAAGGTGTCAAGGGACATGTGGCTTAATGTGGGCACAGAACAGGGACAGAATAACAGGTGGAAAAGGAGGGGCAGGAAGGATTGGGCTCGTGAGTGGCAGGGAAAGTCCCCAGAGTGACTGAGGGCTGCGTAGCTCATTTTGGGTGGAGCTCAAGGTCATTGCAGGTGAGGCCAGGGCACTGAGAAGCCAGTGTGCTGACCTGTTTATTGGTGGATGACACTGGGGCTTTGGAAGGGTGGAAGGGGGCCATCTAGGGTGACAGCAAGGAGAAGGTCACCGTTAGGGGCCAAGAGGGAGAGGCAGTCTCAGGAAGAAGCTGAGGATGCAGATTTCGGTAACCAAGGATGGAGGTTCCAGACAGCACCGCAGAGCACTGGAGACGGAGTCCATGTGGCAGGAAGGCCTCGGGAACACCACCCAGCCCCACCAAAGTGCCTGCCCTGGCCTTTCGAACTGAAATCTGCCCCTTTGCCATGATCCCCGCCACTCTGTTACTCCTGGAGTTCAGAAAGGAAAAGGGCCCATGTCCTGGCTTTTCACTGACCTTCGCGAAAGCGATAGAATGTCAGTGCGTTCTTTCATGTCTACGATGTCGGCAGTTGCAAGATGCCCCACGGCTTTGATGGTGGCTTTCAGGGGGGACAGACACAGAGGCTGAAGTCCACTTGCAGACTAGATTGCTTGTTGTTGTTGTTGTTGTTGTTTTAAAGGTGTATCACAGAAGTTAGAATTTAGGCAATGGTAACTAAAATGTTGTTGTTGTTTTTTTCTTTAAAAGTGTATCACAGAAGTTAGATTCAGGCAGTGGCAACTAAAATGAAAAAATGAAGAGACAGTTTTAACTGAGTCTGTGGGTCTTGTTTTTGTTTTGTTGTTTTGGCTGGGAGAAACTGAGGCGAGAAAACTTGAGAAGCACATACTCCCTGTGATTGGTTCAGGAGCTGCTGGCAAAGAACTCTGGGAATTAGCGCCAGGAGTTTAGATAGATGGCCTGAGGACTCTGGGGCCAACTTGAGATTCGCAGAGCTGGGCAGGAGCATTTGCACCTTCCTCCATGTCATTGTGAAGATGGCTGCCCTTCGGTTTGCACTGGGTATGTGGTAGTCTGTGGGGGCTGCTGGAGTGATGTCCCACGGACCGGGTGGCTTAAACCACAGAAGTTTATTTTCTCGCAGCTTTGGAGGCTGGAGGTCTGAGATCAAGGTGTGGGCAGAAGTCATTCCTGAGCAGATGGCCGTCTTCGTGGTGTGTTGTGTCTTCCCGTGGCCATCCCTCTGCGAGCGTGTCTTCCTCTTCTCATGCGGCCACCAGTCCTCCTGGGTCAGGACCCACCCAATGATGTTATTTCATCTTTATGACCTCTCTAAAACCCTGTCTCTAAATACAGTCACATTCTGAGGAGTGGGAGGTTAGGACTTCAACACATCCACCTGAGGAAAGGGGGTACATGATTCAGGCCATAGCAGGTCACTCAGTGCTGCATTTCAGAGTAAGTGAATTTAAAATCAGACCACAGCCCACACTCACAGGAATTAATCCTGCCCCATATGTTGGCTGCCCAGCCTCGTGCAGCCGGGGGGCCCTCCCTGGCTGATGGGCTGCACCCCACATTTTGCCCTCCTCTGCCCTCCATTCCCAGAACCTTGTTTAATCTTACAGGCTTGGATGCACCCAGTTTGTGTGCACCTTCAGGAATTGTTCCTTTGTCCTGAAATGGTCCCCCCTCAGTTTTACACAGGTCTGTGTTTTTGCCACTTTGGGGGTCTGGTTATTCCTGACCATCCAAGAGGCTTCTCGGACCATCTGGGAGCAGCACCCAGCAGCACAGGATCTCATGACCTGTTTCTGTTCTTGCCACAGCACTTACCACTGGCTCGTAAGACCTCATTTACCTTGTCACCAGTGTATCCGCCCCCCCCGCACCCCACCACACGGTCCCCAGAAGATGCTGGAAGGCCCTAGAGTATAATCTGTGATGCAGGGAATATGGTGTTTTCATACCCTGCAGTGTCTTGCACATAGAAGGCCTACTGCAAATGTTTGCAGAGTGAAATGATGAATAAATGAGTGAATATTTAAGTGTTAAGAGCAGACAGTCTTTTGAAGGTCCCCTAGGGCAGTGCTTCTCAAACTTTAATGTGTGTCAGTCACCTGGGGAGCTTGTTAAAAGGCTGATTCTGATCTAGGAGCGTGTCGGGGGCCTGACAGTCTGCATTTCGAGAAGCTTCCAGTGATCCTGCTGCTGCTGGTCCTCATACCTTTCCCTCTCTAGCAGGGCTCTGGTTGGCATGCGGGGTGGTCTGCCTGCAGGATCAGAGATCATCTTGTGAGCTGCCCTGTTGTCAAAAGACCCGGGTTTATATCCTGCTTTGTCCCCAAACAACATATATGGCTTCTAACAGGTTACTTAACCTCTCTTGATCTTCAGTGACCACTTCTGAAAAGTCTAGTCTAGATATCAACAGATACAACTTGTTGAGGGCATACAGCTTGCCAGGCTCTTAATACGTGGTATACCTCCCTTCTCCCGACAACCTGGTAGCTGGAGTCATGTCCTCATTTTGCAGGAGAGGAAACATGCTCAGAGAGGGTAGCCATGTCCTGGATGTCAGGCCAATATCCTGCAGGGCTCTGATGATGATGATGATGGTGGTGGTGGTGGTGATGATGACGATGGTGATGGTAATGATGATGATGATGATGATAATGGTGGCGCTGATGGTGGTGGTGATGGTGATGATTTGTGTGTGTGCATGTTCCTCATGGGGCTTTGCTTGTCAAACAATCTCTTAAGCCCTTTCTGGGAGCACACTTTTAAAGACCAGGTATGTAGCTAACTACTAGCCTGCACCAGGCTCCAGATCCTTCTTTGATCCTTAATAAATGTTACCTATTAACCACTGCAGCCCATCCATCTTCTTTCCAGGTACTAAATTCACATTCTCATGGGCACATGTGCAGTTTTCTCCTAATAGGCTGTAGGCTATTTAAGAGCAAGGCCTGGGTTTTATTTTCCATTTTATTCCCTGCAGTACTCAATCATTGCTTTGGTGTGGTTTGAATTAAATAGAATTTGGGAAGCCTGGAGGCAGCCTCTGTGCCGAAAGGCCTTCCCCAATGCTCTAGGTCACCAAAACTCCAGATGCTGGAGGTTTCTCTATCTTGATTAATTTTGAGTTATTGTATTTTCTATGAGAGAACAAACGTCCGTGGGAGGGCCAGGCCCCACACAGTTTTCTAAGAGCAAGAGTCAGCTAGAGCCAGATTGCCGCTTGCTGTGTGCTCCAGCCAGGGCCCAGAAGGAAGTGGAAGAATCCAGGGCTGACTGTCAGGTGCTCTAAGGCAATGGAGGACCTTCCCTGCCTCCGTGTTTATTCTGTCCCCACTGGCATCACTGATGGCTAAATCAAGAGACAGACACAGGCATTAGGTACGATCCTGTGGCAGACAGACCTTAGGGAGTCAGGCGTGATGCCAGAGTTTGCCACCAAATAAATCTGTTGCCTTTCGAAAGACTTGCCTGTCTGTGAAATGTGTGTCCCAAACAAGTTTGGACTTGAGTTGTTTAAAATGCCATTTGACCATATGTTTCTCTCCTGTGTCTTTGGGGTGATGAAAATCTTCCAGAGTTGTGCAAAAACAAAACAGAAGCCCCTGGTTTGGCCTGAGCAGGGAATATGCTGACACAACTGTGTGGGTCGCGATAGGTGGAGAAAAATAAATGGTAGAAATATCAGGACTCTACGGACACCACGCACACTGGCACTCGTCAAAAAAAGGAGAGAAGAAAGAAAGCAGAGAGCTTTCTCTGTTCGTTGTAAAAGAGGAATAAGCCAGAATTGTTCTAAATATGGTAAAAGTAGGGAAACCTCTTTGTAAAGGGAGCATGTTTGGGTTATTTTTTATTTTGAACTGTTCTGACATCCTTTTTCTTTTGTGAAAACCTGCAGCCCTGGCTTTTTGCTCCTTTTCAGTCAGTCATTGGTAGAAGGGAGAAGCACAAGTTGCTCATTGTTTTAATTTTAGATTTCCGCAGGCTCTCGCTGTCACCACCTCATCTCAGACACCCTTACAGCAAAACCCGCGTGTGTGGTGTGTGAAGGTCACAGCAAGGGCAAAGAGGTGCTTCCCAAGAGAAGTGTCGGGTGAGGTCTACGTGGCCCCCGACACTCCAAGGAGCCCTGCTCTTTTCTGATTTTGCACCCTCCGTGTAGTTTAGAATACACATTTCGCAGTTGTTACTTAAACCTTCTGTGTGTCTCGGGTATTTCGGATTACGAGTGCCTCTGAGTGTATTTCTGAATAGTATTTTTCTTTTAAGGAATTTGTTTCTTTAATCTTTATTTTTGAGAGAGACAGAGCATGAGCAGGGGAGAGGCAGAGAGAAAGGGAGACACAGAATCCGAAGACAGGCTCCAGGCTCTGAGCTGTCAGCACAGAGCCCGACGTGGGTCTTGAACTCATGAACCGTGAGATCATGATCTGAGCAGAAGTCGGAGGCTTAATCGACTGAGCTCCCAGGTGCTAAGAGGGGCTAATTCTAAGTCCCCAGGCTTCAGACTTGAATTAGTCATATTTGTTTTTCAACTTAGGTTCCTCTAGGCCTAATTTGGTGTTAGCATTTAGCCTGTTAGCTTGGTACTAATGAAGACAGCTCTTGCTCGTGTCGCCCGTCTGGGACGGTCAGGAGTAACGAGGAGCGAGCATTTGTCAGACTGCAGATGACAAGGAGTGAAAAGAAGTCAGAGACTTTTTCTTCTAATGTGAAAGGGAAATTGAATTGTAACTAAATTTAAGTTTCTCTCCTGTGCAAATCCCATCTTAAATGACAAGGGATTATACCAGATAGTCTTGGACTTGGGCCCAATATTTGACCTTATAGCAACCCTGAGAGATTAGGCTGTAGTTCGCTGGAGAATGCTCCCTGGATTTGATCTTTAAACAGAGCCAAATTAATTCCAGTCTTTTCTGCTTTTAAAAGTAATGCTGTTTGGGGATGCATGAAGGCTGCGCTAGACATCCTTGCTGATATTTGCTTTTAGCATTCTTTCTGGAGGCATTTAGACTTCTCTCTAATAAGATGCTACTGTCCTTGGGAAAGGGACGGGTGCCAAAAGTATTTGTCAGACAAAGTAATCAAACACTGGCATTGAAAGGCTTCTGGACTGAGAGGGTGGAGAGAGAACAGACACAAACTTCTTATTTTAACAATAATTAAGGGGCCCCTGGGTGGCTCGGTCAGTTAAGCAGCCCACTCTTGGCATTGGCTCAGGTCATGATCTCACGGTTTGTGGGATCAGGCTCTGTGTTGAAGGTGCGGGGCCTGCTGGGGATTCACTCTCTCCCTTTCTCTCTGCTTCTCCCCCACTTGCACACACTCTCCCTCTCTCAAAATAAATAAGTCAACTTAAAAAAAGAAAGAACGACACTAAATGAGGCCAGCTTCGGCGTGGGCTTTGTCACTTGGTGGACCCCCGCGAGTTTTGAACCTGGCTGGTTGGTTGATGGCGTGTCTGTCAGCTAACTTCTTACTCTCTGAGCATCAGATTCCCACACAATGAGGACAAGTATTGTTATGATCATGGAGATGGACACCTGAGCTAACATATGTGATAATATGGAATATAATAGATGTGACAACATAAACTATGTAACGCTTTGGGGAAAAGGCCTGTCAGACTGTGAAATACGTGTCCTAGCATACATACCCACGAATAACTCCTATTACATATACTGCTACCTATACGTGATGTAGATATTACATATCCTACTACTATAATTCTCTTATGTTATATGCAGACTAATAACATATCTGGCTGTAATTATGAATTTTCATGTGCCCCCCTGGCTCTCAGGTTTTCATCCTTCTGAGAAACTTTGTAGGAGTGTCTTATATTTTCCTATGTTCAGCTTTGCATCCTAGACTTCCAAAATTGTTTCCATAATTCCATGTGGTGAAAGGTATATCACCGTGTACTTGGTGTATGCGATATAAGATTCTAAGGAAATTTTCTAGATAAGGAAAGGAGGTTCCTGAGTGGGTTTTTTCCCCCTTAACATGTTGGGGATAATTATGGTTTTCAGCATCAAGGCAGTTTCCTTTACAAATTCTTAAATTGGTGAATGACACTTCTAAAAAGTTATACCTTCTGGGGCGCCTGGGTGGCTCGGTTGGTTAAGCGTTCGACTTTGGCTCAGGTCATGATCTCACGGTTCGGGGGTTCAAGCCCTGCGTCGGGCTCTGTGCTGACAGCTCAGAGCCTGGAGCCTGCTTCAGATTCTGTGTCTCCCTCTCGCTCTGACCCTCCCCTGCTCACACTCTGTGTCTTTCTCTCTCTCTCAAAAAAAAGTTATACCTTCTTCTAGGCGTCTTCACTAATTTGGTACTCTCGGGTAAAGGCGCACAGAAGAACGGCTTATATTTCAACAGTACCTTTCTATAACGGAGCGCGAGCTGCTTCACCCATAGTAGTAAAGATGGTCTTCGTTCCATACAAGCAATTAAACTTAATTTCCATCAAAACAATCCTCCCTCCCAAACTTGCAGTTCCGCATGTGTTTCTGCTCTCTTTCATTAAGCGGCTTCGTCTTGTATTCACAGTGTAAAACTCAAGCCACAAGTACTGGAGGGCAGGGCTTAGGGATCTGAGTAAAATTGAGGTGTTACTTCCTATCCTTAAACCAAAACTCTTGTATGCTCTCTGTTTCCTAACTAGGAAATTTATTTTGCTAGCTATGAAATTGTTTTACGGATGATTATATCCAAAGAGAAGTGCTCTTTTCCTTCTTTTTTTAATTGGTCTATTTTACAGCCCACAAAAGTGAGACTCCTAATTTGGAACTTGAGTCAAAGTCTGAAAAAACCTGGATTCATCTTTTCTCACTGATTATGTTCACATGTACATTCTTTTTTTAAAAAAATTATTTATTTATTTATTTATTTAAAGTTTTATTTTATTTTGGGGGGAGGGGTGGAGAGAGAGGGGAGCAGAGAATCTAAAGCAGGCTCCACAGTGAAAGCAGCCAGCCTGATGTGGGGCTTGAACCCATATACCACGAGATCATAACCTGAGCTCAAGTTGGATGCTCAACTGACTGAGCCACCCAGGCATCTCTTATTCTTTTTTAAAATATGTATTTATTGAGAGACAGTGAGAGAGAGAGAGCAGGTGCATATATGAGCAAGTGGGGGAGAAGCAGGGAAGGAGAAATAGAGAGAGAAGGAGGGAGAGAGGGAGAGAGAATTCCAAGCAGGCTCCGCGCTCAGTGCAGAGCCCGACACAGGGTTTGATCCCATGAACCATGAGACATGACCTGAGCCGAAACCAAGAGCCTGACGCCCAACTGACTGAGCCGCCCTGGCGCCCCCACATACACATTCTTAAGAAAGATTCCCCTTGTGAGGCCAGCCACTAGTTTGATGTAATATCCAAATCAAACAGCCACCCTACTGTTTAAATTCAAATCCTAAAATTGCCTTTAGCACTTGGGTGTCATGAACCAAGGCTGTAACTCTCCTTGTGATTATCCGGCTCATGTACTTAAAGCTTCATTTTTTGGCTTGGCGTGCATGTGGAGGGCCCCCCAGATCATAAATCCGTGCAAATGTTTGTGGGGCTGTGTGAGCCAAAACGGTTCATTGGCTGCTAGAGTTATTGGGTGGGAGATGGGTTGCTCAGTTTGGATGGTGACCTTTATGCACTCTTAGCTGGGTCGCATATTTATGTGTCCTTGTGTATTGAAATGCAATGTGTAGGAAGGTAAAAGGCAGGAGGGGACGCTCAGGGCAATGAAGAGGGAGGAAGACAGTGTCAAGTCCTTCTGTGCATTCCCTCTGCGGCTCCGGGTTACCGATTCAAGTGTGGATGATAAAGCAGATCCTGTTTCAAAATCAGTTTTTCAATTCTTCAAACAACTTTGTGAACAACTGTCCTCATTATTTTAACAATGAATTTACTTACATGTCCTTTGAGCCAGCGCCAGCCCAGTTAGTTCCTCCTGCATTGATTTTCTCCCTCGTTCCTGCTTCGGGTTCATTCTCTTGTGCTCAGAGGCGTGACCTTCTGGTTGGAAACCTGCCCACAAAGGCGGCAGGGTCTTCAAGTAGATGTGACCCCTGGTACCCTCCCCACCTTGCTGAGCAGATTATAGGGAAGATTCTCAGCTCTGCTCGGTGGGAAGCTGAAGACCGGGTATTTCCCTTGGTGTGTGCTCTCTGAGCTGTGCGCTGTGACCCAGGGACCCAGCCCACTGTCAGCCATCACCTTTTCAAGTACAATCCTCCTCAGAAATGAAAATCCTGCGCTTACTATTCTACAGTTTTCAAACAGTCCTTTGCTGAATAAATGAGTCATGCTAGACTCATGGCCAGTCTCGCTTGGGAAAAACTATGATTATTTAATTGATTTCAAAATGTTATATTCGATGACCCAGATTATTGCCATTGAATCCACTGCTGGGAAACGGGGAAAGCATGGTGTCGATTCCCCTGAGATGTGGAGGGGCCACCAGCAGGGAGCCATGACACATGCTCTTGTGCCTGGACTCTCACTGGCTGAGTAGCATTGGTTTGTGGTTTAAAGCTCTGAGCTTGGGTCTTCTCACAGCAAAAGTAAGGGTTTGTGCTGGGGTCTTCCACAAGGACCTTGGCAGTGGTCTTCGGTGATGCCGTGGATTTATAGCTAACGTGGGCAAACAGTAACCTAGAATTGTTAGCTAGACGCTTGAAGCGAGTTGCAGTCTGTTGGCTTTCTTCTGGAATGGGCACAGCCCAAAACGCAGCAGCGATTGCCCATTGTCAGAGAGCTAGCGTGCCACACTGAGGCAGAAACTGGGCTGCTTGGCGGGGGAGGGGGCGTCCCGCATGTCCAAGGACGCGGCTTAATTTCTGGGCTTGCCAAGCACTCTTTAGAAGGTGGATGGAGAGGAGCCTAAGCGCCCTGCCCACCACCCACCTTGATGTCAAATTCCTCCTACCAAGGTTGAGCAGAGAGGAAACATCAGCTGCTTGCTCAGCTGTGCATCCTGGGCAGTCCCTGGGGTAGAAACTCATTCCGGTGAACTACCGTGGCACTTGGCAATTTTGGATCAAGCCTGCCAAACATCAAAACAAACAACCATACGTGCCAATTCAGTTATTTCAACAGAAAAGCAAAATAAGACAGATTTTATGAGCAATCAATAATTCAGGTGCCCGGGAACAGCGGGCCTAACTGAGGTTCCTGTCTTGTTCTGGGAGACGTCAGGGCAGTGCGCTCTGCGGTTGTGGCTGTCCCCTGGCTTCATGTGGGAACCGTCTTCTAGGCTGTAGGTCCAGGGTTGGGGCGGGGGTGCCCAGCACATTTTTTCAGAGCGCTCCAGGAGACTCTGATGTCTAGCTGGTTTAGAATTAATTTATGGCTCGTTAATTTCCTTAGGGCTCTTTTTGAATATTAAGTCTTGGTGAGAGGGCCAAGTACGGATTTCAGTGTAAGTGGTGGCCTCTGGTGATGGCCAGCGTCCTGTCCTGTCCCTCCCAGCCTGGCTACTTACCATTCCACTCACTCACCATTTCAGATGGCTTTTTTGTTGCTGTTCAACTGAAGGTTATAATTCAGAGCCAATTCCTATTGTTTCCTTTTTTTCCTTATTTTCAAAAAAGTGGTTCAAAGTCCCAAGTTTCCTCCTCATGCTCAGTTTCTCTGGGGGTTAGCGCAGGCACTTCTTTGCTCTCACGCTTTTGGCCTTGTTGGTATTTTAATACGTCCTGCGTGGTTCATCAGGTGTCCTTGTGCATCTGGGGAACGTAGGAATGTCAACAAGGGAGCCCTGGACAGAAGACATCGGTGGGCTGCAGGGTGACCTTGACAAATGGCATTCATTGATTGGTGGTTTTCAGGCAAAACTGTCAAAGTCCAGAAGTCACTTTCTATTTTAAAACCCATCCCATAATCTGGAAGGCTCACCCACCACCGAGCGGCCCCGGGGAATGGTGTCTGCGCTCACTGTCTCCTCACTGTCTCGTCTGTGGAAGCTGTTATCTCTTTACCAGACACATTTTGGAAGCCAGCGTTCCAAAGAGATTTCAACTTGAAAACAACCTTCTATTTACAGTTCTTTTATCCAAGGCGTTTGCACAGTGCCCTGTGTCTCTCTCACACATTTTCACTTGTTTCTTCGTCAGTCACCTAAGTCTGTCGACGCTGCTATTATTTCTTTTCTCTTTGTCTCCATTTTATGCCGACTTCAAAACCTTTTGTAGCTGCATCAGACTCTCTTTTGGCTTGTTCTAAAAGCAGATCTCTGTGTGCCTCTTTTTCTCTTTTCTTTTGCATTTTGACCTAGTTTTTGTTGTGTTTTGTTTTGTTTTGTTTTAAGAAAACAAAAGCACCATCAGATGGTGGGGCTCTCTGAGCACCAGGAAGTCAGGAGCAGGCCTGCCCATTCTGAGTTAGTCAAGCCCAGGGATCCAGAGGGGCCATGAGCATGATCCCTGTGGGGGCTCCCCCATCCCTCTGTCCATCTAGTGCCCCAACAGTCAATGGTATTTCAGTCAGAGCACGCGTGGGATCATAACGGCAAGGTGACCTCCTATTTTATCACCTGTAGAAGGCTTGATGATGAAGGAAATTTGTTTAGTTTTTCACTGGGGTTTAGTAGACATCTTATATCTGGGCCACAGAAATTTGGAAATCAAGATGCAATGCAGTGGTGTCTTTAAGAAATTGTCAAAAGCAATGACAGGAAAGATTCTCGGAGAACCCAAATGTCAGTGCTTACATTAAGAAAGATAGTGGGTTTTTTCCCCCTTCCAGAATAATTCATGTTTACAAACCAAACTGTTTTTAAATAGTTTAAGGTTTTATTACAAATTAATCCATAAGGATTCTGCATCTGGTTGATTTATCTATTATGAAAAATGGATAGTACTCAAAGCCAAAGACACACTCAAAATAATAATATATCAAAAAGGTAATTTTTTTGGAGGTAGTAATGTGTCTATGGTGTGTGTGTGTGTGAGAGAGAGAGAGAAGAGGGGGGAGAGAGAGAATGAGAGGGAGAGAGAGGGGCATATTTGGAAACTCCTCAGAGTCAAGCAGATATGAAAATTCACATTCTTGGGACAAAAATTAAGAGAAAAGGGCCAACATTCTTCCTGTCTTTACTCCAAAGTCATTTCATTGTTGCCCACTGATGACGGAAAACTCACTTCTACCTTCAGATTTAAACCCACCAGGAATTTTCTATCCCTCTCATCAATCATTGTGTTGTCTTCATGTGTTCTTATAAAAACTGAAATTTTGACTTGAACGAGAGTCATTTCTCTAGCCCTTATCATTCATCCATTCATTCCTTGAACCGGGCCAATCTTTCCAATCACAGACAGTTTCCTTCCACATGACATGGATGCTGGACTCTCTTGTGCCTGGGGCAGAGCTGGTGGGATCAACGTTGGGCACAGGATGAGTCTGGCAGAAACCCGTGTGGCATTCGTGGACCGCACATCTGAAAACGGCCTGTGCCTCATCAACATTTTCCGAAGGGCATTTTGCCTTTGAATGATGTCAGTGAAAACAGTCTTTTTCCTGCTTTCTGTGTGTTAAGAAAGTCTGCACCTGCATTTCTTCTGTGGCTATTCACATCAGCACATGTAAGTGCTAACAACGTCAGCAACATGGAATTTATTCAGGCTCTCTGGGCAAGCCCCTGTTTGACTCAAGATCCTTCAGGGTGCAGACTGGCTATCTAATAAAGCCCCTTGCTGAGATTGTCCTTCAGGTAGAATGCTTCTTACGTTTTTGGGTTCTTTAAGAGCCTTTCCTACATTGTTTTTGGCAAGTTTTATGTTATTGCTTTGGAAGCTTCTTTCCCAGAGAAGACATGCCTACTGATTGTTCTCAGAGCCTATAATTTACTTCTTCGTATTTCTCCCCTCTCATTTCACATCAACACGTTTTATATCTTGTATAGTATTTACCTTTTTTTTTTTTTTAAAAAAACTTCTCTTATGTTTTAGTATATCTGTAATGATTATGTAGCTTGATGATACCACTCAAAATCAAACTCAAACCAGGGTGCCAGGCAGACTCAGTTTGTACAACATGAAACTCTTAATCTTAGAGTCATAGGTTCAAGCCCCATGTGGATTATAGAGATTACTTAAAAAACATCAAATCTTAAAAGAAATCAAATTCAGAGCACAGAAGGTACAAAAGACAGTAGCTTGCATTATTTGTCCATTTTTATCTTGTAGCATGTTCTCATATTACCTGCACTTTTCAGAAAGTGGATGTTCTCTCATCTTTTGATTTAGCATGTCTAGTTGTGTGCTACCCTATGTAGAAGAAGGCAATGCTTCTTTAAGAAGCTGATTGAGATTTATCACCTCACACTAAATTCCTTTTCCCTGAACTTTTGTTCACTCATCTGTAGGCTTAGGAAACTTCATATGTTTATAATATTAACCAAAACCAATGGTGTGTTGGCAAATGTTTAATAACTAGCTTTCTCTCCCGTAATGAAAACCGCACTGATTTGCAATGTCCGCCCATTTGCATGGTGTAAATATGCCCATTGTAGTTGATTTCAGGCTACCTGTGGTTTAATAACTAGCTTTCAATTGAGACACAGAATGTGAGCAGGGGAGGAGCAGAGAAAGAGGGAGACCCAGAATCTGAAGCAGGCTCCTGGCTCTGAGCTGCCAGCCTAGAGCCCAATGCGGGGTCTGAACCCACAGACCGTGAGGTCATGACCTGAGCCAAAGTTGGACACTTAACGACTGAGCCACCCAGGGGCCCCTAACAACTAGCTTTAAAAGTTCTTGAACATCTATCAGTGGTCTCTCTTGCTGGGTAGCATGAGCTGCCCCTAAAACACCATAATTAGCAGAAATTATGTAACCATATAGGTTGTCATGATTTATAATCATTTAGAATCATGATTTCATTTCTTTTTTTTTTAATGTTTATTTTTGAGAAAGAGAGAAATAAAGAAAGAGCAGAAGTTGGGGAGGGGCAGAAAGAGAGGGAGACAAAGGATCTGAAGCGGGTTCTGTGCTGACAGCAGCAAGCCTGATGTGGGCCTTGACTCACAAACTGCGAGATCGTGACCTGAACTGAAGGCAGATGCTTAACCAATGGAACCACCCAGTTGCCCCAATCATGATTTAATTTGAGTGTTTTTTAATGTTTATTGATTTTTTAGAAAGAAGGAGTCTGAGCATGAGAGGGAGAAGGGCAGAGAGAGAGAGAGAGGGGGAGACACAGAATCCAAAACAGGTTCCAGACTCTGAGCTATCAGCACAGAGCCTGATGCGGGGTTCAAACTCACAAGTTTTGAGATCATGACCTGAGCCAAAGTCGGATGCTTAACCAACTGAGCCACACAGTCGCCCCTATGATTTCATTTCTGATTCACAAGATAAGCTTGTAGTGTATGTGCAGTATTGGGGTGAACCTGACACCCAGAGAACTGGAAAGAGAGTCCTGGCAGTTATTTGTAGGCAGAGCAGGGAT
Organism: Suricata suricatta; assembly: GCF_006229205.1. NCBI lineage: Eukaryota > Metazoa > Chordata > Mammalia > Carnivora > Herpestidae > Suricata > Suricata suricatta. Next base: position 105,586,293 of record NC_043701.1, read on the forward strand.
GGAGTTCTGCCTTTGAGCAAGCATTCTTGGTGCTTTTGTCACTCATGGCAACTGCTTCCCACTGTGAAGATTCCTTCACGGTCTCATATTTGAACTCTAAAGAGGTGTACTTGAGAAATGACTATTTAGCGTTCCATTGTTTTAGCAGATTATTTATTTTTGTTACTGGAGAATATCCTTCAAGGATAATAGCCGGCGGGGGGGGCTCACTCTGTGGAGCACGGGACTCTTGATCCTGGGGTTGTGGGCTCGTGCCCCACACTGGGTGTAGAGATTACTTTAAAAGATAAAAATCTTAAAAAAAAAAAAGATTAGCCTGCTTATAAAAAGCTTGGTGAATTTTTTCCTCTCTGATCTTTGGACATCATTTTCGTCTTCAAATCAAGTGTTTGGGTGTGATTGCTCGGCAACATTTTATTACTTGGGAACAGTCTTCAGGCAACCCTTAGTTAATGTTATAGAAGCAGAGCCAGAGGGACCCTTTCATTCCTGTTTTCTTACAGAGGACCTAATAAACGTGCCTGAACCACTTCAAGTGACCCAGGAAACATTTGGACATTTTTGTTGCATTTGGATCAACATCTAATTTGGCACTATTTTCATAACATGAATGCGATCATCTCAAAAATGACATGTAATGGGGAACTATGGCAGCAAAAGCCACTTACTGGAGACTTCTTGTGCGCCAAGCCTGGTTGGGAGTACTTTATACACATTTCTTCCTTTGCTTCTCCTTGAAGACAGACGCTAATGTATTCAGTTTGCTGAAACTGTACCAGTAAAATGTGCCTGCGTCCCCACAGCAAATGAGTGACAAAGCCGGCATTTGAACCGGTATTGCCTGACTCCAAAGGACGCTTATGGTTTCCATATGACAGAGCTGGTCACCCCATCTTGATAAGGGATAATAAATGACAAACACATCTTCATTAGCTCGTAGACAAGTGTCACGTAACAGCACATACTGAGTTGGTAACAATGTCTCCTCCGGGCCTGTCACTTCATTGACACAAAAATATTGGACTAATAAAAATTCAGTTATGATTGACATAGTTTATAAAACGTTCTTTTTGCAAAAGTATAGTTTCCTGTTGAATTCAGATAAATTTGAGACATTACATTTAATAAGACAGTATGGTTTCTTTCAGACACTTTGTGTAGATTAAACTCATAAAGCTGTCAAGACGCGGATCACAACTTCTTTCCAGTACCGGAATCCTTAGACTCATTCGTGTGTTTCTTTGTCCTGAACTTTTTAAGAAACTAGGATAATGAGTCCCTTGTTTCTACTCTCTGTGAGAATGGAAGGAAGCTGCTGCCAATGACTAGTGTACTTCCAGTCCCCGGAGTCATGGTGGGGAGGGTAGGAAGTGCTCTGGATCACAAGTCCGTGGGAGGAAACTCAGAATCAAAGAGGGGAGTGAGTTCTTTCTTTCCTTGGGGAAGTCACTGTGCCCCCAAAGAGAAGACCATGCCCCTTGCTCTTGCATAGGGGAAATCTGCTTTTGTGCCTGTCCGTGCAAAAGGGCTGCTGTGTCTTGTACTGTACTGTAGATATTAAAAAAAAAATTTTTTTAATGTTTAGTTTTGAGAGAGAGAGAGGAAACACAAGTTGGGGAGGGAGAGAGAAAGAGGGAGACAGAGAATCCAAAGCAGGCTCCGTGCTGTCAGAGCAAAGCCCGACGTGGGGCTGGAACCCACGAGCTATGAGATCATGACCTGAGCCAAAGGCAGACGTTCAACTGACTGAGCACCCCAGAGCCCAGTTTTCTTTTTGTTTTGATATGTGCAATCCAATATTCAGTATTCCATTCTGCTGATTATTCCATAAAGAGACAGAATGTTTGTTTGTTTTTCATGCATGATCCTGTAACTTTAGGACAGTGGGATCCTTCTCGGGAGTTTTTCAGTTATGTTGCTGTGGAGAGTGCCCTGCACCATGGCCGTGGTAGACCCAAGACTGGCTTTTGGCCTAAAAGCCTTCAGACCGTATCTAGCAAGTCTTTTGTAGAGAGGAGCGAGCCGAGGCCTGGGAAGTCTCACATTTTGCCGGGTCCCTGCAGCTAGTGAGTGGGCGGCTGCGTCAACTTCCCGGTCTTCCCCTCTGGATTCTGGACTTTCCATACAGACATGCTGACTGTGTGCATCTGGTCGGTGGTGGCCATGTGCTAAGAGTTGAAATCTGAAGTTCACCCATCTTTGCTTTGGAAGACAGTTTTCTGGTACCTTTCGTTAATGGCCACGCTTCATGTTTGCCCCAAACTGCCAAAGACAGTGACCCATAACTGTGTTTACACCTGTTTTTTCCTATATCAGCATTAGCTACTGTTAGGAAATCAGAAGAGGGCAAAGAAATCCCAGAGGTCACTCGAGGGGAGGTCGTGTTACTTCATTAGGTCTTTGCTGTATTATGAGTCATAATCCAAGATACAGTAATCATTACTCCGATAAGACAAACAGGTTAAGATTTAGAAGTGTAAGAACTAAGCAGTCTGCAGACTGGCATAGTTTCCTTGGCAGTATTCGACATTGGCTCCCCATTCCCCCGTCCCCAACTTCTGGCAACCTCTGTTCCAGTGTCTGTATCTGTGAATTTACCTATTCTGGGCACCCCATATACACGAAGCCGTACATTTGTCCTGTGGTGTAGTCTCTTCTTTACGGACAAAGTGAACAGAAGTTACTTCCGTAGCCGCCATGCCTCTTCATTCCACATTTGTGCAAGGGTCTCTGGAACCTTCGCAGATATTATCTTAGAAGACGCAGGGGATTGGGAATCTAGCACTTGGGAAGCAGATTTATCAGCATTAGATTTTAATTGGTGCTTGTGTCATCATGTTAGGCTTCCTGAAAATATGTGAGGCCAGCACTTCTAGGTAGACTGTACTTTGCATGGCCCTGTTCTCTCTCTGTCTTGGATTATAGGTCTCATCACCCAGACACGATCCTCATAAAAGGTTACCCATTGCTCCTGTGCCCAGACCTCTGACTGGTATTTGAGTGAGGCTCGGTTCGGAGCCTCCAGTGTCCCATGTGGCCCCAGGACCCTGGTCCAGCAGGGCACACCCTGCACACTCGGGACAAAAGGAGCACTTCTGAAGGAGCCATTCTGCAGGGAGGACTCAGGTCTTCCAGAGTCAGAAGACTGAGTTCTTATTGCAACTCTCCCATAACATGGGTAGTCACCCCTGCAGGTCACTTTGCTCCTGTGAACAGGAGGTTTCACACCTGTACAGTGACACTGGACTGAATTATCTCTGAGGGAGGGGCGCCTGGGGGGCTCAGTCAGTTAAGCGGCCGACTTCAGCTCAGGTCATGATCTCATAGTTTGCGAGTTCAAACCCCACGTCGGGCTCTGTGCTGACCGCTCAGAGCCTGGAGCTTGCTTCGGATTCTGTGTCTCCCTCTCTCTCTGTCCCTCCCCTGCTCGCGCTTTGCCTCTGTCTGTCTCAAAAATAAACAAACATTAAAAAAGAATATGAAATATATAAGGCATATTAAAAAATGATCTCGGAAGTTACTTCAAGCACAAATGTAACCATTTTTGGATTTATTTATACATAATGACAACAATAACCAATAGCTAACATTTTTTGTAAGGTTCCAGGCACTTTCAAAGTCGTTTTTAAAAGTAGTTAATTATTTTATATTTTTTAGAGATTGAGCGTGAGTGGGAGAGGGGGCACAGGGAGAGAGAGGGACAATCTCAAGCAGGCCGCACACTCAGCACAGAAGCCGGGGTGGGGCTCAATCCCACGACCCCCGGATCAAGACCTGAGTCGAAATCCAGAGTCAAACACTGAACCAACTGAGCCACCCAGGCGCCCCTCAAAGTTCTTTGCTTTTGCTGTGACAGCTACCTTAGGAGACAGGTACTGGACACTGAGGCGTTGGTTACTCGCTCAAGGACAGCCTGCAAGCCGGAGAAAGGTGACTTCGACGTTGAGTGTCTGATTCCAGAGCCCAGGTTGCAACCACTAAGTTGAAAGAGCATTGAAAAGAAATGATGTCACAATAAGAAGAAAAAAGCACAAAGCATGTCTTCTACTCTCCAGCCGTCATGCTTTGTATGGAATCTTCTCCTAACCTTGATGAAAGGGTGTAATTAATCTGTAATTAAAGTAATAATAGGGTTTCTTAGGGAGGGAGTTAGGGAAGAGCGTCATTGTGCTTTCATGGGCACAAGAGGGCGCTGTGGCAAAGCTTACCGTCTACATCCCTGGGCCCTAAGAGGACAGAGCTTCTTGGGACAAACTTCAGAGGAAAGATGGCATTTCTGAGACTTCATTTATCAACTTGAGCTAACCCGTCATTACTCCTGTAAAACTCAGAATAAAAATAACAGATAAACCAACACAATCACGCTCCTCTTTGATAATATCACCAGTCTGCTGGCCTGCCTTCAGACCTTGGGCTCCGTTTTAGATATCGGAGTCCGTGTGCCTTCTCCAAACCCACCTTGCTGTAATGCTCCAGATGGCCGTCTTCTGAGCAGTGGATAGAATTCAGCACGGTAATGAAGGGTATTTTATTTAAATCCGCTTTTTCATCTTTCATTACTTATTCATATGTACGGTTAGCTATCACACAGCCATGCCATGTGATTGGGAGTGAGACAGATTTAAAGAAAGTAATTGTTTCATGTTCCCCTGATCTACCTATTTTGCTTCCGATAAGAATAGGCAGCACAGAATAGCGGGGGCTGCTTTGTATAAGGCTCCCGCAGCTCAATGCTGGAGCTGGTTTAAAAAAATATTCATAGAGGGAGTAGCAAGGTACACAGGACAGCGAGCGCTGTTCTAGCAGGGGAGAGTCCCCATCAGATATAGAGATGCTTTTGATTAGGGAGGCTGCCAGCAAGCCCTCCGGACCGTGCAAGGCAGGGGGAACCATTTTCAAGCCTTAAGAGAAGAAGAGGCTCCAGCACACAGCCCCATGGCCCCATGGTGACGTCGTGTTACCTGTCAGGCAGCTTTTGGCTCCTGCTGGGCTGATACAGAGAATGGATCTTTCCATACACTTCTGTTTGTTTAGGGAAAACATGGCGACATCCTTGTAAATGACTATAAACTGATGAACTGGAAACCCTGTGTAGCAAACACTCCGAACCATGTTTGGCTTAATACAAGGCCACACTCTTTTTAGCCCACTGAGCCTTGAGTCATTTCTTGGGTGAGGGCCATCTCTAGAAAGTGAGATGGGCACTGGAAACCCCACCGGGGAAGGGAGGGAGAAAGCCCCCATCTGCCCCTTAGGTGCTGGTGCTAATAATGTTAACGTTCTGCAAAGAGTGTGTTTTGGTACTGAGTGAACTTTAAAGCTCCTGCTTAGCTAGCGGGGAGATGGGGGGACCCTCAGAGGATACTCCTCTCTGGAGGAATAAAAAATAGTGATTTCTCCTTTTGAAAAGCTCGTGTATACATAGCCCGCGACGCCAGTGGGCACAGAGGAGCCCTGGTTAGCCCCGGGCCCCGCACGTCACTCTGTGCTCCGCATGGGCTGCTACTCTGCTTCCGTGCCCCATTTCCTGCATTTCCCCCTCTTTTCTCCCACTCTCTCTCCTTCCTTTATTACTTTTTTCCCTCTTTTCTTTTCTCCTCCTTTTATTTTCCTTTCCATCCCTCTCTTTTTTCCTTCTCAGGCGTGCTGTGGTCACGTGGGGCAGCACCGACCTCCAAGGCCAGCACTCTTGGGTGCCGGCAGTCCCTCCGCCTGGCTTAGGTCAGCCTGTCGCCAAGCATCCTCACAGCGGCTTAGTCTAATCAAACTTCCTCTTTCCTTCCTTCCTCTCTCTCTCTCTCTCTTTTTCTTTCTTTCTGTTCTTTCTCTTTGCAAGAGAGGGGAGGATAACGATGAGAAATCAAATCGGGGGCCTTTAGAAAGGGCCAGCAGTTGTACATTTTTGTCATGGGAAATACCAGAGTTGGAGCCAGTAACAATTAGGGCAAGGAGGCATGTACCGCCTTCCCTCCTTCCCTGAACAGAAGGAGGAAGCCATAGTGTTGGATTCCTGACGGGAAGTCCTTGAAGACGCAGTCCAGGATGCCGAGTCCTCCCAGATATCAGGTCGTCGCTGGAATGAATGAATGAGGGAGGGAGGAGGGGGTGATTGACAGGGAGGCAGATGGTTGGACCTGAGAGGAGCATCTGTCTGCAAGGTATGTGGGCACAAAGGGATATCTCGTCTTCACGGACACTTTTTAACCCAGAAGCAGAATTGCTAGTTGTCTCCAGGGTGGAGTGAAAAAGGTCCAGATGCCTTGGACAAGAGTTATGTAAACCACAGGCCTGGATATTTTCAGTGTGAAGAGTCTCTTCATAAATATCTCGAGATGAAATGGTTTGGCCTTCGTTCCTGAGAAAGGTCTTCCTTGTTCAGTCGTCACCATTTTTTCCTGGGAAAAAGCTCTCCTGTCCTAGGTTTCGGGAGGAGCGCTGGCCTCTGACAAGCAGAACGCAAGGCTGACTTCATATAGGAATGAGTTAGAAAAGCAGCTGCCTCTGGGGGCACTACACAAGCTGTAAACAGTGGGGGTAGGAGGCCCAAAGGCTCTGGGAATCTGGGTCAGGTGTGTTTCTGGGAGGGGGTGGGAAGAAAAGAAGGAATGTGAGGAAGACACAAAAGATGAGCTTTGAGCATCTGGCTGCCATTTTGCTGTGGATACATCCTTCCCAGGATGGGACTCCAAGGTGTCAAAGACAGATGCTCCTTTTGCTAAAGGGGCAGGACCATCCTTCCTCCTCCCAGTGGCAAGAGCCAGCCTGAAATGTACGTGGGGCTCCATAGACCTCCAATGTCATGGTCGGAGTAAAACCTTGATATACTACTGTAATTTGAAAGTCCTTTCTGGGGCACCTGGGTGGCTCAGTCTGTTGAGTATCTGCCTTCAACTCAGGTCATGATCTCACAGTTCATGAGTTCGAGCTCCACCTCGGGCTCTGTGCTGACAGCGCAGAGCCTGGAGCCTGCTTCTGATTCTGTGTCTCCCTTTCTCTCTACCCCTCCCTGCTTGAACTTCGTCTCTCTCTTTCAAAAATAAATAAACATTAAAAAATATTTTTTAAAGTCCTTTCTTAGATCAGGTAGGCAGGACATTCTAATTATAGACACCCATCTTCCCCTCTTTCCCCGATAATGCACCAATGACCCCCTAGGGAACGGTGCCGCCCTGTACCTAACCGGCCTGTGTCAGCAGTTGGCCACCCTGTGCTGGGCTTCTGCGACCTGCCATTCTGAGGGGCTGAGCTATCCTGAACCCGTGGTTGGAACACGGCAGGACCAGGGGTGCTGGCCAGCTGTGGCTCCCTCGGGCCCCACAGAGCTCCAGCTTGCTCAGTGGGGGCCCGGACTCACTGCGTGTCAGCAGATGGGAAAACTGGCATCACCCAAAAGGGCTACCAAAAAAGAGGAAAATCAAGAATGGTGGACATGTTTTCACTTTTGCTATCATATTAATTTATTACAAACTCTGATTTTAAAGACTGACAGTGAATGTTCCCCCCCAACCCCACTTACTATGCCACTGTCCTTCCTCCATAAACTGAGATATGCCTGGTGGTCTTTATGATCAGTAAAAATTGATTTGGATTGTATTTTAAGGAAGAAATGGTTTTCTCAGAGTTTTGTTATTTTTAGCATACTGTGGATTTAATTTTGCTCCAGTAATCCAGTTTCTGAGAATAAACTTGGATCTCAAGTTTTGTGATGTGTATCCAGAATTTTTCTTCTTCTTGCTATTAGGAAGGCAGGCTGTTGGGGGTGAGGTGAGGGCCGGGCCCCGCCTCCTCAGGGGGGCCTCAGAACTGACTTCGCTCACTGATGTAACTGCTTTGCAGAGTGTTGCTAATTCGTTGCCATTTTCTCCTCAGAGTCCTTTTATTTTTTAATGTTTATGTTTGAGAGAGAGAGAGAGAGAGAGAGAGAGAGAGAGAGAGAGAAAGCGAGAGAGCATGCACTTGAGTGGTGGAAGGGCAGAAAAAGAGGGAGATACAGAAGTAGGCTTCAGGCTCTGAGTGGTCTATACAGAGCCCCATGAGGGGTTTGAACTCATGAACCTCAAGATCATGACTTGAGCCAAAGTTGGACCCTTAACTGACTGAGCCACCCAGGTGCCCCTCTTTAGGATTTTCTTAATATTTTCTATAGCTTTATTGTAACAACACAGTATAGTATACATATAACATACAAATTGACTGTTAACTGACTGTGTTATTGGTAAGGATTCTGATCAACAATAGGAAGTTTTGGAAAGTCACCTGGGGTTTCACCTGCGCGGGGGCTCAGAACCCCTCCACCTTGTGTTGCTCAAGGGCCGATTGCAGTTGAATCTAGATGACTTGTGGCTGGTGGTCCTTCCTGTCGGGGGGATTCTACCGTGGTTAGCCAACGGTGCTTTAACTTCCCCTCTTCGCCTGATGGACTGCCCCACCCCAAACTGCAGCCTTTTTAGGTGTTTCCCTGTCTCTTGCAGGGGTCAATTCCACGGTCTCGGCGTCTGTTTTCAGTATGTCCTTCACTTCTTTTCCATGTCCTGTGTAATCCTCACCTTTAGACTTCATTTTGATTTCTGGTGATTGATGGTGTCTCTCTCTTGCCTGTTTATACTTCAGATTCCTGCTCCTGGGTGGTGGGGCTTACTGCATTTCAACACCCACCTGACTGCATTCTCTTACACTTTTTTTCTTTCTTCCTTTTATTTTTTGAATGAACTGGATTTCTTTTGAAGTGTATTTATTTATTTTGAGAAAGAAAGAGACAGTGTGTGGGAGGAGCAGAGAGAGAAGGAGGGAGGGAGAATCCCAAGCAGGCTCTGCACCATCAGCGTAGAGTCCGACTCAGGGCTTGAACTCACGAACCGTGAGATCATGACTGGAGCTGAAATCAAGAATCAGATGCCAAACTGTCTGAGTCACCAGTGCCCCATCTTTCTTCCTTTTTAATGATAAGGTTTGTTTTTAGATAACGTGGCATAGCATTCTGAATCCAGATCGAATGTCTGTCCCCAACGTTTGTACACCAGTTGGATGAGACCACATGTTGTTGGCTCACCAGGGCCACCCCTCCCTCCCCCTGGTGGTCTCCTTGCTGGTGCTCTGGCTTTCTTGTTTTGTTTCTGAATGCTTTGTTCTTGGAGTTGAATACTCCCTTGGTGATGAGTTGGTCCCCACCTGCCCACATCTGCCTAACTCTTGCACTTTTGTTCTGGCCCTGCCTCTGAGGCTATGAGAATCAGCCTGGCTCTTTTCTCCCCCTTATTTTGGGTAACATTTGAAATAGTCTTATTCCTGGGGTCAAGCATTAGTGCTTACACCAGCCCCCAGTGCCTAAATCAGCAATCTTTTGTTGTGTCAGAATGGTTTCTCTATCCATTTCTCTTGTTTTGGGGGGTCTAGCTGTGTGACTACTCAACTGTGGCTGAGTCTCCTGAACAAGGAATGTCACCTACCATGGCACTGGCTGGTTCCCGTTGTGGGAGGACTAAATGCAGCCTGCATTCTGCCTCAGCGCTGCCTCTGCTCAACTTTGCCATTGGCTCTGTAAGCCTCCACCCTCAGGGCGGCATCCAGGCGTAAGATGGCGTGCCTGAATCCTAATTTGTCCTGCCCTGAATGCAGTTCCTCACGTGGTTCATGCCAGACCCTTTCTCCAGGGACCAACTACCCCATTTCCCAGCCTATTCTGTATCAGTTGCCCGGACTGATTTGACCTGTGACACCAGTGCTGTAAGCAATATGGCTGGAATGCACCCGTGCCGCTGTGGCCAGCCCTGCTCTTATGTGGTCAGATACCATTCAGCTTGATAACTAGCCTTGCCGGCTCAGAATAGTCAAGTCACTGTGGCTTCCTGGACTTGAAACCTGGATCTGCATCTGCCTCCAGCCTTCACCTCGCCCCTGGCCTGATCTAAGCATTCAGTTGGGAAGTGCTAGTTATGACATAGCCACGAAGACTTTTGGTATTAATAGCTAGTGGGGTTGGACAAGATGTCCCTCCTACGCCACCCTCTTCCTAAAAGGCAGCTGTTAAAAATATCAACTCTATGAACAAAGAACATTGGAGTAATTTTTATTTTTTTATTTTTTTAATTTTTTTAATGTTTTATTTATTTTTGATACAGAGAGAGACAGAGCATGAGAGGGGAAGGGACAGAGAGAGAAGGACACAGAACCGGAAGCAGGCTCCAGGCTCTGAGCTAGCTGTCAGCACAGAGCCTGACGCGGGGCTCGAACCCACGAACGTGAGATCTGACCTGAGCCGAAGTCGGAGGCTTAACTGACTGAGCCACCCAGGTGCCCCTGGAGTAATTCTTTATAAGATTTCCTTATCATTCATGACTACCTTCCATCTATACTAACAACCAGCCTGGTCTTCATGATCTTTACTTCGTAGCTCATTTAAATGCCATCTTATTAGTGTAGCTAATAAGATGTGGGGAGTTTTGTCTTCCCACAGAGTAGGGCATCTAGACACTGCATGGGGGTGGGGACCCTGGCATGTCATTGGTAATGGTGGCAGTGGTGTCTCACGGGGCCTAACCTTGATGTTCCCCGGGTCTGTCTCCTCTGCCCACACCAGCTTTCTCCAGACCCACTTCCGCGTACTGAGAACAGGACTCCATTCCTCTTCAAACCTGGATGACAGCCGCAGGCCCACCTGGTGCCTGTGGGGTAGCCCACAGGTGCGGGCTCACCTGGGATGGGTGCAGACAAGAGGACAGGACAGTAGAGGCAGTGAGAAGATAGGGCTGGGAGAGGAAATGAAGTGTGTGGTGGGTGCATGTGTGATGTGTGTGATGTGCACACATGTGGTGTGCACAAATGTGTACGTGCGGGGGGGTGCATGTATGTGTTGTATGTGTGTGTGCACATGTCATATGCACGTGTGTGGTGTGCATATGGTGTGTGTCCACGTGCGTGGTATGCACATGTGTGTGGTGCACATGTGTGGGGTGTACATGTGTGGGGTGTGCATGTGTGGCAAGTGCATGCAATGTGTATTTGTATATGTGAGCATGCATATGGTATGTGTATGTGTCACATGTGCATGCCATGTGCGTGGTAATGCATTTGGGGTATGTGTGTATGTGTGGTATGTCCATGTGTTGTGTGTGCACATATGTGATGTGTACGTGGCATATGTATGTGGTGTGTGCACGTGTGTGAAGTATATATGTGCACATGTGTTTGTGTGGTATAGTTTGTGCAGGCATATATACGTGTGTGCATGTACATGTGGTGTGGTTAAGTGTGTGCAGTGTGTATGGTGTGTTTGGCAGGTACATGCATGTATGTGGTATGTGGCATGTGGTTACACGTGTGTGCGTGTGTAGTGTGTGCATGTGTGTATGTGCATGTGTAGGTGGTACACGCGTGTGGTATGTGAGCAATTCTGAATCTCCTCGGGGGCCCTCAGGGACACCTTGGTCACACCCTGCACACAGTGTCTACAGGATGCTCTTTGCTGTCCTCCTCTCCTCCTGCCATGCAAAAGGAGAGCCTCTGATTGTTTGAAATAGATTCACCGCTACAGGGGGAACCCGGGTTTCCTCTGGCTTTCCTGTGAGTATTGTCCCCTCCCCCCGCCCCCCACACCTAGAGGGGCAGCTCCGAGGGTGGTACATGGGAAGCTTCCTCCATACCCCAGACCAGCAGCATGAAGACAACCTGATTGATGCGTTACATGCAGATGTTATCGCCTGGGCAGATCAATCCTGATGTCTCAAAAATGAGAATTTCGCTTTGGTACTTGATCATCTACTCTATTGAATTATGGAGGCATTTTACTCCCTTTAACATCAGCTTTCTTTCGTTCTTTAAAAAAATTTCTCATCCCCGTAATGAAAAAAAATGTCTATGTCATATGGGCTCTTGTTGTAAGGTTATTTCTCTCCATTTGCTTGGAAACTCTTTCTTATTACTCTCAGCTCCCTTTATTGATTTAACCATATGAAAAGCTCTTGAAGCTCTGGTCGCCCGGTTCTGCATGTCGGGCCCTGAGGACCCAGTCTCCTGACGTGCCTGCGGTCCGATGCGTTGACTGAAGACAGAATGACAGAGATTCTTCATCTCGAAAGCATCTACGTAATAGGTCAGAAAACACTTTCTTCAGACTGAAGTTGTAGCTGTTTCCCAGACTTGTGTTTATTTTCCATTTCTTTACCCACTACTGTTTGAAATTCTGCTGTTGTTTGCATACGGTTCGCCTTTGTGTCCCTCTTTCCATCTGTTCCTGAAAAAACACCCAACAGAGTTTTATTTTAAACCAATCCAGATGACAGGAGCACAATCTTGACGATGCTTTGGAAACCAGTAGAAGAAAATTCTTGTTAAATTACTCATCTACTCAACTCGTTTTCCATATACAGTCTATTGTTGGGGTTACTGCATATTTCAAGATAAGTGCACATTTCTGAGGCAGGGTCCTTGTACCCTAGATAAGCAATTATTGAAGAAATTGGTTTTGACATGTGCTTTCGGTTTTAATATTTCCTTTTACATTCTTAAATAATCTCTTGTTGCATGTAATTTCCCACTACCACATATACAGATGCATTCCAGGCTTTTCCTCAAGAGCTCCAGCTTATTTCATGCAGAGATGGTTATGGAAGAAGATTCGTAGAGGGGCCCTGACATTCTTCACATGTGGTTGTGGAGGGGACTTCATTCCCAGAGCCCAGTCCCACAGGTACCCTCTGCTCCAGATCCTGACCAGATAAGGAGCAAAAGCTCATTATCTAATATCAAGTCACCAGGAAAGATTTGGGATCTGGGTGTCCTTTCTCATCAGGGCCTGAAGAGAGAGAGCAGGAAGGATGATCAGCAATGGTTACTGATTATGATTTTTTTTTATTTTTAAAAATGTTTTATTATTTTAGAGAGAGAGAAAGAGACAGCATGAGCAGGGGAGGGTCAGAGAGAGAGGGAGACACAGAATCAGAAGACAGGCTCCAGGCTCTGAGCTGCCAGCTCAGAGCCTGACACAGGGCTTGAACCCACAAACTGTGAGATCATGATCTGAGCCAAAGCTGGACACTCAGTCGACTGAGCCACCCAAATGCCCCAATTATGATTTTAAAAAAATATTTATTTTTGAGCGAGAGAGAGAGAGAGAGAGAGAGAGAGAGAGAGAATGCAAGCACAAGCAGAGCAGGGGGAGAGAGAGAATCCAAAGAGGTTCCATGCTGTCAGCACAGAGCCCAGTGTGGGGCTCAAACCCATGAACTGCAAGATCATGAGCCAAAATCAAGAGAGGATGTTTACCCAACTGAGCCATCCAAGTGCCCTTGATTATGATTTTTTGAAATCATTGAAAAATTGAAATATTTTAGGTTCATTTATTTATTTTGAGAGAGAGAGAGAGAGAGAGAGAGAGAGAGCGAGCGCAAGAGTGAGCGCACAGCAGGGGAGGAGTAGAGAAAGAGGGAGAAAGAGAATCTCAGGCAGGCTCCATGCTGTCAGTCTAGAACCTGACACAGGGCTCAGTCTCATAAACTGTGAGATCATGACCTGAGTCGAAATCAAGATTTGGATGCTTGACTGACTGAGCCATCTGGGCACCCCTGATGATGATTTTAAATTCAAAAACAAGTTAGCAATTTATAATAGGGTTATAGATTGGAAGCAAAGCTGAATTTTGCCGATGAACCTCCCAGGGGCTGGTGTCTCAGCCCCTTCCGGTGCTGTCCTTGCCCAGTGCCCTACCCTGGTGTCTGTGCAGCCCATAGGTCAGCTCTTATGCAACAGTCTGTTGGTGGTTTGAAAACTCATGAGGGTAGAGACTCATGGGACTTAATGGAGCTCTCATGTAAGGGACAGGATTGAAAGTGTTTAGAATTATGAGGACAAGTTTTACCAAAGCGTGTTAGGGAACCCATTAAGGAAAATTCAAATAATAAAATTCAAGCTGTCAGGGAAAATCGGTTCAACCTCACAATCAGATCTTTCCTGCAGAGCTGGACTGGAAAAGACAGACATCCTCTCTAAATGGGATTTGGTCTCCCAGAATAGAATGTCACAGGAGGGCTCTGGGGGAAAGTGTCCCCGAAATGCCCAAATTTCAATATCTACAACTGGAAGAGGGCATCTTAAATAATCTTAAACAATAATGCTTTGAGTATCATTTTCTAGGGCCCCACCAAAGACTTAGTGAATAACTCACTTAGTAAATGACTCACTTGGTTTTCTCTCTCCCAGTCCAAAACTTTTTTTCCATAGCCCTCCAATGAAGAAAAACCACAGTTCATCCCTTTAGTAACCATCTGAATTGTTAAGAATAGTTTTTTTTAATTTTCTTAATTTTAATTTAAGTTTTAAGTAAACTGTGCACCCAACGTGGGGCTTGTACTCATGACTCTGAGCTCAAGAGTCACATGCTCCACTGACTGAGCCAGCCAGGTGCCCCTAAGGATATTGTTTTAAGTTACATACTAATGAAGGCCCTAAAATGGTTTCTAGCAGAATCTAGGGTGCCAGCCCATTCAAAGCAACCTCTGGTGTGACCACAGGAGACTGGCTCTCTCTGGCCTCACTTTGACCTTAAACGTCTAATACCTGGGTCTAACACTGATAGAGAAATCAATCTGCCCTGCCTGGTGGCAAGTCGAATTTTCATCAAGGCTGGGACACAGCCATCTAGCTGTAATATCTGGAGGAGATGGTGCAGGGTGCTATTAGTGGTAAGGAGAGAAGACACGGCAGCCGGGACTGTGAGGAAGTAAGCTGCCAGCCAGGTGTGGGCCCGCGTCACTCACCTCACTCCATGCCACTAGGTAGGCATTTTATCTCCACACGTCATCACAAGTAGAGTGAGTGCAGAATAAGGTATTTTGAGAGTGAGACCACATTCATGAGACTTTTATTACAGTATATTGTTATAGTTGTTTTATTTTATTATTAATTATTGTTCATCTGTTGCTGTGCCTAATTTATAAATAAACTTTATCATAACTTATGTATGTTTAGGGTTCAGGACCATCTGTGGTCTCAGACATCCACTGGGGGTCTAGGAACCCCCGTGGTTAAGGGGGCGTCTCCCGCATTGGGTGAAAGAGCGAGGAGAGGCACCGGGAAGGACCTGACCTTGTTGCCTTGCGTAACTGGTTAGATGGCGGTGTTTGTCTGAACAGAGGACCAGAGACGGGCGGGTGTGGGTCTTAGTTCTGGTTTTGGACATGTTGATTCGAGGTGCAGTAGAGGTTTCTGAGTGGGAATCAAGGAGGCAATCGGACATGGAGGCCTGGGCTCAGGGGGTCTAGTGGACAGGTAATGCTGTGCCCTCACGGTGGCATCAGGGAGGAGCCTCGGATGAATATAGTGAGAAGATCCGATTCAAGTCTATGATTTCTTAGTTGCAGAGCAGTTTTGCAAATGAGGTCTCGTTGAGGTGATGAGGCAGCTGGGCCTCAGGTCACACGCTAGGTCAGTGGGGACTCAGCGCCTGCAGCCCCTTCTCCTCCCTGCTGCAGGCTCAGGCCACAGCAGACACAGGAGACTTGGCTCTTCTCTCAGATTCTACAAACACGATTTAGCGGGACAGAGCAAATATTGGCTCAGGGATTTATAATCGTTGCCTTTTGGGTGAATGCACTGTTCTCCCCAATTCAGGCTGACTTATTTGCAGAGCTCATAAGTCAGCGTCCTGACAGCTGGAAAAGAGACCACCTCTAAATACTCCCAGAGCCGTGAGAAAGGACCAGATAAATAAGCACATGGTGATGGTCCCGTCCTCTCAAACCAAGCGATCCCCAGAATCCCCCAATTTGTTCATGGAGAGAGGTGGACTTGCCCGGAACCGGATTTGGATCTTACAGAGACATAGTGTTTGATTTTCCTGCTCTCTGCCCTGGAGCAGCTGTTCCCCTTGCCCTCATCAGTCAGTCCATCTCTCTTCTCACACAAACCCTGCAGACACCACTCGGACAAATACACACAGTGAGTAGGAAATGCAGTCTATCATGTCCTATCTCATTATAGTGTACGTGTGTTGTAATTTGCACATTATTTGTTGTCTACACAATGAGGTGATTTTATGTTTCTGGCAGAGAAAGCCACGGTCACTGTGCCCCATCAGATTTGCCCCATGGGACTGAATGGATGGGGTGCATTTCCACCCGTCCTTGGTAGCCTCGGCCCTGTGGATTAGCCAGGAAAAATGATTCCTCATCTAGGTGTGGATGTGGAATGGCCTAAAATGTATGGATAGCATACTATATATTTGTCACTGAGCCTAATGATGGGTCTGCCTACTGAAATGCTCATAACACATGGGTGCAGGACCCGGTACCTGGTTGTTTATGTATCAGATATGCGGGAGAAGAGAGAACCAGGTAAGGGGGAGACAGAGAGAGGGAGAGAGGGAGAGACGGAGAGAGAACACAAGAGCCAACACAAGACGGTTCTCTCAGAGGCCCCTAACATAGTGCTGAGCACACGCAGCAAACTGAGCAATCAGAACTGAGTGGCAGATGTTAGAAGACAGGTGTCTGCAGGACGACGGGGCCGGAAGAGACGCGCAAAGGCAGGATTACACATTTGGTTGTTGAGATGAAGAGGAGTAACTAAGAAGTGCTCCCAAGAGAAAAGGCTGCTTACTCAGAGTCTTGAATAACCAGTCATTCCTTCTTTCAAGTGTCCATTAGGGTTTTGGTCATACATACCAGACAGTGTGCCTATGTTCAGGAACTAGAACAATGAACAGCAACAAACAGCCCCACATCCCTGCTGCACCCCTGCCCCTGCAGAGCTGACATCCTTGTAGGTCGGTGGTAGTCAGGCAACCAGGTGGGAAAGTGTTGGCCTGGTGCAAGGGACAGCGTGGGCCACCATGCAGAGCCCATAGTGAGCGTGCTGTGAGTAGATATGGGGTGGGTCAGATATGGGGAGGCACGTAGGCGCTGGGGGCCAGGTCCCAATAGAGCCATCTGTGTGCTGAGCCAAAGAGTTGGAACTTCCTGCTGAAGGCCGTGAAGAGCCACTACTGATTTCAGTGGGGGCCACATCCTTGAACTTAGAGCAGTGGGCAGCTGTGTGCAGGGTAGAGGGACCAAGGGTGCAGGCAGGGGTTCCCCTCTGGACACAAGGGGAGAGGCAAGTGTGGACACAGTCAGAGGACATGAGGGAAGGAGACTCACTAGGCTCTATGATGGATTCCTGGGAGTGGGGGGTAAGAAAGAGGAATCCAGGATGAGTCCCACTTTCCAGACTTCTAGTTAGTGATGGTGCAACTGACTAAGGGAGAAGATAGAGGAAGAGCACCAATTCCTAGGAGGTGTGATGAGTTCAAGTTTGGTGACTTTGCTTGTGAATTGCAGAATTCCACAGGCTTCACGGGAGAGCACCAGAAGTAGGAGGGTCTTCTTACCACAGAGGAAGCATGAACCCAAACCAGAGGGCATCGGGTGTTTAGGGAAGCTTGCTTTCAAAGCATTTAGTCAAAAACATCAAGTGCCTTCAGCATATGAGATGCTCACTAGTAACACCTGCACTGTAAGGAGAGGAAACCAAGGCTCACACTGTTAAAAGCAGTGTATGGAGGGACACCTAGGTGGCTCAGTTGGCTAAGCGTCCAACTCTTGATTTCGGCTCAGTGCATGATCTCCTGGCTCATGGGTTCGAGCCCCACATTGGGCTCTGCCCCGACAGCACGGAGCCTGCTTGGGATTCTCTGTCTCCATCTCTGTCTGCTGCTCCCCGCTCCTTCTGTCTCTCTCTTTCTCAAAATAAATAAACATTTAAAAAAAGTGTATGGAGAGCCAGAGCTTGGACCTGGGGTTAGTGATTCTGGATCTAAGTCTCTTCCATTAAGATCCACCTGGTCGTTACCACGTTGTCCAGGCTCAGGGACTGAAATTATTGCTGATACCAGCTCCTGGCCCTCCAGTCATGAAATAGCTTCAGGAATGTCAAAGGTGGAGGGTTAGACCAATAAATGACAACACTAGGCGACCTAACATGTAACATCCTGAGGTCTGTGGTCTAGGGCGGGTAGCAGGGGAAAGACAGCCTTGGATCTGAGTTTCTACAGCTGAGGAATATGCTCCTCTCTGGGGTAGGGGAGCTGCATCCCACCCCCACTATCCCCCCACCCCCACCCACCAAGCACGCCGATGTCGGGGTTGAAGGGTTCTCTGGGTCTGATGTTCCTGCCCTGTGCAAATACCTGCCCTGTGGTGAGAACCTGAGTCTTTTCTGGAGGGTTCTGTGTCTGACACGAATGGTGTTGGTGTTTGATAGCATATGTTATGCTAATATAACAAATATGGTAACTGGAAACCCAGAATATAATTCTGGGATGTGGCTTTGTGTGATCCAGTTTTACAAAAGGAACCAGTCTGGGATGGGGGAAAGAGTGCACTTAAGACAGAAATTTGTGACTGGAGAGGGAAGTGAAGGGGAGGCTCTCCCCAACTCGCTTTCGGAATCCCCCCTCTTCTGCGGCTCACCTGGCCCAGGGCAGACCAGCTCTAGGGTTGGTATTAATAGTCTGAAGCTCTCATCTGCGTCAAACAGAGAGGAGTCTCCCGTTGATGCCTAGTTAGCAAACCAACGGTTTGACACCGGCTGGCTGTAACAGGCATCTTTAATAAAACTTCCCTCTGAGTTGAAGTCAAAAATGCTGCCTCCAAGGTTTTGTGCTGAATCAAACGAAAAACTGACAGGTGGGATCTTTCATGCAAAACTTCTGCTGGGGCTAAAGGAAAATGTCTGATAAGGTTGTTTGCCCACGGGGGTAGGATTAATTGGATTCTCTCTCTTGCCCCCTCATGTCTGGCCCGCTGTTATTATGACAGGACCACAGAAGTTTTAAAAGCTGAATCATGGTTTATATTTTTAACACCTTGAACTTCTGAGACAAAACCGAAGGAAGGAGAGTCTGTTCCTGCCATCTCCTGGGATAATTTTTGTTTGTCTGAAAATGGAGGCCAAGTACCCAAGCCTGAGGTAGCCTGTCCAGGACAAGCTGGTGAAGAAGAGCAGGCTCGGCTGAAGACAGGATTTTTCTGGGCTCCCTTCTTTCAAAACCTGAACAAGTGCCTTCTCATGCTACTGCATGTGACTGGTCTGGTATGTGGGCTGTTTCACCATTTTCTGGCTCTTTCTTGAGTAAGTCAATATAGAAATGAATGAGTCTCTGAGGACTTCTCTATCTGACCTGTCTGAGGCAGTGGTATGTAAGGTGGAGGAAAGAACAGGGGCAGGAACTGTAGGAAATCTTGTGTGAAATCAAAAGAAGCAAGACAATAATGTCCAAGGACTATTCCTCAGCGCAACGAGCAATCCCCTCACGGTGATTTTTCTCATTAAATGACACTGGCAAGACTCCCTCTTTCTATGTGGTAAGACTTCAAAATCCTTGGGTGGTTTCTTTGAGCTTAAGGTTCTGGGAGGTTAGTTGTCAAGGAAAGAACTTTCATAAAGGAAAGGTGTGTCTGAGTTTTCAAGAGAAGAATACAAACACAAAGACCACCAAAATGTCCTTTTCTTTCTCTTTCTTCCTCCAGGCGCTAAATATGGCAGTCTGGTCCATCCAAGTTTGCGTGTATTATTTCCAGACATGTGTCTTATGGAATACAAATAATATAGATTTCTCAAGTTTTTTTTTTTTTTGGCAATTTATTCCCCTCAGCTAAATTTTGCAAAATGATCTAAAATACCCAGCACTCAGCCCCAGAAGCCAATAAAACAGGATGAAGACTTTGGTCGTGATTTGGAAACAAGCAAAACAGAACAGACCTGTCTGCTTTCGAATACGATTTTATTTTAAATGCAAGTTCTTATTCGACTTTCCCCAGACTCAGACAGCTGGTTACTTCTTGAAGCAACTCTTGAAGACAGATGGACCAACCGTTTCTTCAAAGTGTTGGCTTCTCCCGTGGCTGCCATTTTCCCCATTTTTCTTAGTGCCTCCTTTTCGTCACTTGCCAACCCAAGTTCTCCCTGGCACCGAGAAGATATCTAGGGTTCACTGTTTCGTTTCCATTTGATGATGGAAAGATGAACATAAGGTGCCAGACTCGGTTATTGCATTCATTGACAGATGGATTTGCTCCATTCATGTAAAGAGTTCTGTAGAATATCTGAGTCCTGGTGCATCTTCATCTAGATATGTAATCCTTCTCACCACGCTTCTCTCTCAGATGTGTCTGCGCTATGCCATTAAATCTACAGGGCCAGCTAGTTGTGACCCGGCCATTAGGCTGGTGGTTCTGTGTTGTACTCACTTCTGTTATTTAAAACATGGGATTATTTGTAAGTAATCACTCTAGAAATGAACACAATTGTGTTTACTCAGCATTTAAGTTAATTATGGATACCGAATCATGAAGAGGAGTGGGGAAAACAAATCAAGGACTGACAACTGTTATCTGTTCCATTTTCATTTTAGGACCCTTTATATGTGAAGGTGGGCTACTTCTTGCTCTATAGTTGGAGTATTTCTAACTTACATTCATGACAAAATACTAGACAATGGTGAAAGTGAGTGGGCTATAGCCATACATATCAATGTGAACAGATCTCATACACATAATCTCTGTGGGACAAACAAATTCCAGAAGAATGCATACAGCACAGTACCAACTGTTTATTTAAAAACATGGAGGGACGCTTGGATGGCTCAGTCAGGTAAGCATCCAACTTGGGCTCAGGTCATGATCTCATGGTTCATGGGTTCGAGCCCCGTGTCAGGTCTGTGCTAACAGCTAGCTCAGAGCCTGGAGCCTGTTTCATATTCTGTGTCTCCCTTTCTCTCTGCCCCTCCCCTGCTCACACTGTCTCTCTCTCAAAAATAAATAAAACATTAAGAAAACCATGGGAAACAACATTCTATATTTTAAGGATGCATGCATAGCAAGGGATAGGATAAATCTGTGCATGAGAACGATAAACACTTAAAAATCATCACCTCTGGGGCAGAGGGTGGGCACAATGTAATTTGTGGGTCTTTAACAGTTTCAGATAAATTTTCCTTTATAAACTGGGTGGTTGGCGCATGGCGTTGACTTTACAGTCTTCATCCTTTGTACATTGTCAGTATTGGATTACACATTTAAAGAAAAGGAGGGAAACTGGGAAACTGTGGCAATGGACAAGGTCTGAGAGTGGACAGGGATGGGTCTAGGAGTCGAGAAGAGCATCTGCAAGAGACTAGGTGTGCCAGCCCTAGGCTCCCGGGCATGTGGGAGGTGGCCACGGGTGGGGAAAGTGTGGGTGCTCAGGCAGGTGAGGCAGGTGGCAGCAAGAGCAGATGCCCAGTGGGAGAAGGAGTTGAGAGATACCAAGAAGTCTCTTTCTCATGGGTACGTGATGGTCCACACAGAGGCAGCCTTGCCTTGGCCCAGGGAGCCTGGAGAAGAGTGTCCTCCCTTCTCCCCCAACTCTATCTACTGAGCTGCCGTGCACCCGGACCCTGGGCAGCTCACTCCAGGGCCTTGAGATTGTTTTCTTCTTCCCTGGTCCACCTGTGTGCTGACCTGTGGTCTGGGAAACAGGATTCCAGGCGAGATCAGCTTGCCACAGCCCTGTAGCCTTGCATCCCCGTATGGGATCCTCTGGGAGGCTGGGCAGCCCCGTATTTCTGGACATGAGACTGTCTTCACCCTAGCTCTCAGAGTCCCAGGGCCTGTTCCTGGAGTCCTAAGTTCTCTCCCTGGTGGGAGGAGGAACTGTCAGGGGGCAGATTTCGAGGACTTCATGAAGCAGAGGCCTCCAGGCTCCAGCTGGAAAGCCCCTGAGTTGTCTGCAAGGGTTCAGATCTGGATCTGCCCGTGGTGGCCATTTTGCCTTTCCCAGGCCCAGGGTCCTCATGTGCAAGGTGGGACGGCATGGGCGTGTGGGCAGGACTAGCCCTCCTTGTGTGGAGTGGGGGGTACCTGCCGCCAAGGCTGAGGCGGAAGCCTGGGGAACACTTGGGAATATTTGTAAATGGAGAGAAACATACCAAATTGAGGGAAAGAGACAGATGTGAACCCAAAGAGAATGAGACCATTTTGTTCGTACGGTACCATTTTCAAATCCTCATTAGTGTGGTAAAATGTTAAAAGTTGCTGCTTATTAAAGAATGGTAGGCAATGTGTTGGTGCAGGGGTGATGCCTTTTCCTTTTAGGTGGAAAGGTCACCTGTCTCTGGAACTTAAGGAGCACCCATCCCTGCTTTACAGCTGAGGCCCTTCAAGGCGAAGGGTGTGGCTGTGCGCACGGTGGCGGGGGAGGAGGGGGAGCCGATAGAGCTAAAGCCCTGGATTTCTAATGCTCCTCCTTGAGTTCTGCTCACCACACATGAACCTGTTTCATTCTGTGCCATTTTTCCTCTTTCCTCCATCTTTCTTCCCATCGACTGCCCTTAGTAAGTCTGTAAGGCAGGTAGGGGCTCTACTAGAAGACGTTACTGGGAGCTCCTTCTGAAAATTACTTCCCTGAAATCTTTTTAGAAGGATATATCCCATGTCATCCATAATTCAGGTTGTGTTCACAAGACTGAAATTGGCTAATGCTAAGGGGAGCTGTGGCTTGTTCCATATGTATTATTCCAGTGCTTTTGGTTTCTGGAGCTGTTGTTATGAGAAATTGTTTCTCCTAGACTCCAGAATTTGCTTAGGGAGTGCTCTTCTCTTTGCTTTGCTAAAAATTTGATTTCCTCTCATGGCATTTTTAAGGAGTACTGTTAATTTGTGTGGGTTGCTCTCTCTGGCACAGAGCTGCATAATAAACCGGGCAGATTTTAACTCTGCATAGGGGCTGGTGTCTGTACCTCTGATCTTGGGTGAGCTGCACATAGCAATAGAAAGTTCTTTTTCCATGAAGTCCCTATGAAATTAGGTATTGAGTATACACAGAATAGGGCCTGGCGCACACAGCATTCATCAGGCACAAGTCAATCCACCTTCACAAAGCAAAAGCCAGGGAGAGAAGCAGCCACATCAGGTGTGCTTTTTTAAACTTTTTAAACAATAACATGGGTATGTGGAGCTCCTGAAAAATGACACCCTGTACAGTTCCACTTTTACGAGGTAACTAGAATAGTCAAATTCATAGGGACAGGAGGTGGAGTGGCAACGCCCAGAGGCTGGAGAGGGGGGAATAGGGAGTTAGTGTTTAATGGGTGCAGAATTCCGGTTTGGGAAGATGAAAAGTTTGGAGACAGATGGGGCTGATGGTTGTACACGGTGGGAATGTACTTAATGTCGCTGAACTGTACACTTAAAAATGGACAAAATGGTCAATTTTATGCTACGCATTTTACCACAATAAAAAAAAGTTTAAAAATGAGATGATTTTTAGGACCAAATAATATTCCACCATGTGTCTATATTATACTGAAAAATAATCACTGAGTTTTACATTTCAAATGGGTGAACTTTATGGTATATAAATTATATATCAACAGAGCTGTGAAAAAAAAAGGGTCTGTTTCCTCGTGATTTCAGACGAATCTCCTATGACTGATAATTCCACCTGGGAGTGTAAGGATGCAGGTTTGAGAGGATGGAAGGGCA
>NC_043701.1:105609884-105684936 GCF_006229205.1 Suricata suricatta
ATTGCCCAAGGCAAGAGGGACCACCCTTGTAATACCCTTAACATTCCTAAGGGCAGGCCTAAGGCTAGTTACACCCTACGTGAGGGTCCTGGGTCCTGGGTCTACTCTGTGATTGGTTAACACTCTAAATGTTGTAATTGGATAAACCTGTCAATAATAATTGGATTCCTGTAACTCCCCCTTCCCAAACTCATAAAAGCCCTGCCCCCCCTTTGTTTGGGGCTCCCAGCATGGATCCACCACGCTGGTAAAGTCTGTGAGCCCGAGTTTAGGCCCCGGCGAGCCTAAGCCCGTAATAAAGCCCTTTGCTTTTGCGTGCGTGACTCGGTCTCCCTGGCGGTCTCTGGTTTTTTGGGGACGATAAAGAAATCTTGGGTATTACAGAAGCACGTTCTCTCTCCATGCTGAATGTGCTTTTTATTCTTTTCCTTTGGGTGTTGTGCTCAGCATTCTTAATTTTTTTTAATAGCTAAAGCTATGTCACATTTCCTCCCATGGCAAAGAGAGGGATTAAGTGTGGTGCATTCATCTCCCACTATCTGTTTGACAGCTTCTCTGAAGCCTTCTGGAAGCTGAAGGGCTCAACTGCCTTTCCTTGTCCACTAGCTCAGGGGAACCCTGTCCTTCCACAGTCTTAAAATAGAGTGTATTAATAGGAAAGTTGAGGTAGGGTCAGGCCACAGATTTGGAGACAACTGCCATTGGAAAGATAGTTTGTGACTCATGGATTCGGAGGGCGTGCCATGCCTGGGGGCCCCCCAAGAAAGCTCCAGGGTCAGTCAGGATGCGGAGGGAGAATGGGGAACCATGGACCTCTGTCTCATCAATAGAGATTTCACACGTGTAGCGGGCACCTATTTATTGCAGGTGTCAAAATCTTACCAGCTTTGATTCACATCAACCTCTGTTTTAATTTTTTCATTTTTTAAATGAAGATAAAAATGACAAATACACTGATGTTCCATATTCTACCCTGTGGATGCTCTGGGGGGGTTTTTTGTTTGTTTTTTGTTTTTTTGATCTCTTTCTGTGTCTTTGTCATTCAGAGTTTTAAATTTTAAATTAGATGACTTTCATTTTTCCTTTATTGTTCGTTCTTTCTATTTCTTGTTTAAGAAATTCTTGCCAATGTGTGCAAATATCTTCTGTATTTTCTTCTGATTTTTACAGTTTTGCTCTATAGCTTTACTTCTGTAATATAGTTTTTATTTATATGAGGATTTATTGTTATGTTTGGCATGAAGTAAGGACCTAATTTTGTCTTTTCACATGTGAATACTCCATGGCATCATGATCTCCATTGATTCGTGTGTCACTTGCCTGTGCCTGCTTCTTCTTATGGGTCCTTATACTACTCGATCGATCTGTTTCCCTCGGCACTAACACCACACTGATCAATTGCTATGGCTTTGTGGTGTGTTGTACAATTTGATACTTGGTAGGACATAACCCCCCCACCCCTCGGCCCCCCTGTCTCCGCCCATTAGGATTAATCGTCCTTTGTCTTCAAAGTTGTCATTGTTATTCAGGACCCTTGAGGATCAACTTGTCAGATTTTAACTAGATTGCATTGAACTTGTATATTAAGTACTTGAGAGGAGGGTCGGATGTACATTATTGACCTTCCCATTCATGAACATTTCACAACTTCAATTATAGTGTTCATTATTTATATAGTTTTGTTGTTGTTGTTATTAAACATATCCTATATACAGTTCAGATTTTTTTTTCTATTACAAATGCTAAATAAAACCAAACCAAAACCAAACCAGGCGCATTTGGCTGGCTCAGTCAGTAGAGAATGTGACTCTTGATCTTCAAGTCATGAGTTTGAGCCCCACACTGGGTGTGGAGCCTACTTAAAAAAAATTTTTTTTAAATTAAAACACACACAAAAAACCCTTTTCTTGATCAGTTTTTGTTGTTTTACACTGTGTTTTATATGATCTTGTTTCCAGCAACTTTGCTGGAATTGTTTTAGTTTTTTATAGATTCTCTTTGATTTTCTATGGAGGAATCATATCCTTCGTAGACAATAGCATTTTGTTCTCTTCTTTCTATTCTTTATTCTTTTCATTGATTCCCTCACTTGTCTTATTTTGTACAGATGCAGTAATAACTGATGTCCTTGTGTTTGATCTGATATTAAAAGGTAAAATTTTAAGGCTAGACTATTATGGATGATGTTTGTAATTCTGATAGATAACTTAGTAGATTAAGGCTGTTGGGGCGCCTACATGGCTCAGTCTGTTAAGCATCCAACTTCAGTTCAGGTCATAATCTCCCAGTCTGTGAGTTCAACCCCTGTATCAGGCTCTGTGCTGAGCCTGCTTCGGATCCTGTGTCTCCCTCTCTCTATGCCCCTCCCTCACTCATGCTCTATGTCTCTCTCTCTCTCCAAAATAAATAAACATTAAAAAAATTAAAAAAAGATTAAAGCCATTTTCTTCAATTCCTTTATATATGTATTTCATTTAACACATTGAAATGGTGAATTAAAGCCATAATTAAAATTTTGCTTTATAGTACCATATAATCTACACACAGTGAAATGCACAAATCTGTAGTGTGCAGTTTGATGAGTTTTGAGAAATGCATCTATCTATGTAATTTACATGCTGTAAAGGTAGAGTCTCCCCCACCCACACTATCCCTTGTAGTTAACTCCTTCCATTCTCTGGCTAGGCAAATGTCAGTCTCATTACTGTCACTATAGGTAAATATTGCCAAGTCTAGAAACTATACATTCTTTTCTGTCACCTTTTATTCAGCATGTGGTTGAGTTTCATCCATGGTGTTGTGGTATCAGTAGTTTATTTCATTTTTATTACTGAGTAGTATTTCATTATATAAATGCACTATAATTTGTTTATTCCTTTTCCTGTGAATGGGCATTGGTGTTATTTCTAGTTTTTGACTAATATGACTTAAGTTTCTATGAACATTCTTGTCAGAAGTCTTTCTGTGTTTTCATTTTACTTTGGGTTAATATCTGAAAGTGTAATTACTGGATTGTTGTGTAGGCATACATTTACTTTAATGAGAAACTTCCAAAATTGTATTCTTTTAGATTTCTACCAACACTGTTGTAGAATCCTAATTGTTCTATAGCATAATCAACATTAAATGTTATCTGTCTTTTTTGTTTTCGCCATTCTAGTGGCTGTGTACTGATGACTAATGGTTAAGGATTTTCTCATGTGTTTATTAACCATTTACATATTTTTCTTTTTTTTAATTTTTAAATATTTATTCATTTTTGAGAAGGCAGCATGAGTAGGTGAGGAGGAAAGAGAGAGAGGGAGACACGGGATCTGAAGCAGGCCCCAGGCTCTGAGCTGTCAGCACAGAGCCCAATGTGGGGCTCGAACCCACAAATCATGAGATCATGACCTGAGCTTCAGTCAGATGCCTAACAGACTGAGCTACCCAGGCGCCCCGCCTATTCACATATTTTTCTTGTGAAGTTCCTGTTCAAATCATTTGGCCAGTTTTTGTTGGGTTCTCTTTTACCTATTAAGTTGTAGAGGAGCTATTAAATATTTTGGAATCAAAGTTTTTGCCAGATATATACTACAAATATTTCTTCCTACTTGGAGCACTTTCCTGTTCATTTCTTCTTTTAAAAAAATACCTGTATTTTTATAATTTCTTCAGTTTAGTTTGAAAACAATCTTTTCTGACATGTATCTATGTGAGCCTTAGATTAATTAACTCACAGTGCACAGACATGACCTATATTTGCCTATAAATTAGGCACTGATGAATACTCATTAACATATCAATATTTAAGTATTCCAACATAAAAGAGCCTTTTCTAACTTTGTAATTATTTTTTCCCTCCTCAGCTAATTTATTTTTGATATTTGGGTTACACATGCATCTAGAAAAAGACACGTTCTGCACACTGACCGTGCGATGAACCAGCAGAGAAGTGTCTTTCTGAAGAGGATTAAATTTCCAGAGGCAAAGTGGTTCCAATGGGAGCAAATAAGCCTACTTTCTTATAAAATAAACTAGATAAACAAAACCTAGGAAATACTAAAGGTGTTAAAGATTAATTCCAAAACCTTTTTTTCTTTTCTGTCATTAAAAGATTTTTAATGTTTATTTATTTTTGAAAGAGAGACAGAGAGCGTGAGCAGGGGAGGGGCAGAGAGAGAGGGAGACACAGAATCCAAAACAGGCTCCAGGCTCTGAGCTGTCAGCACAGAGCCTGATGTGTGGCTCGAACTCACTAAATGTGAAATCATGACCTGAGCTGAAGTCAGATGCTTAACCCAACGAGCCACCGAGGCACCCCTCTTTTCTTTCTTTTAAATACGTAAGTGTGCACGATGAGTGTGTATAAAGTAACACTCTTCATCTAGGCGGATGGTGAAAGGCTCTAGTATAAGGAAGCAGGGCAGGGAACAGAGAGCGTTCATCCTCCTCAAGTTGTCCACAAACTTGAGGAAGAGGAAGAGCAGATGACTTAGGAGCCTCAGTAGCTCAGATGTTGATCTGGGTCTTAAAGTCATGCTCATGTCATCCTGTTCCATTTTGTTTGTTCCACAGTTTTTGTAACTGGAGGAAAGTGGGAGGCTCAACGAGGCTAAGAACATTTTACCCCATAAACTACGTGAATCAAACTTTTTATCTAGTCTTCTGCCAAGCACAACAACTCATTTTCCTCCATAATTATTTTTTAAGATAAGAAAGAACAAGTCAACCAAAGAAGCAGCTGTGGCCTTGAGCTATGGAACGTTAGTGCACTTGACACATTGACTGAGGGATGCAGGGGCAGTGGGGACCAGCCCCGTTGGCTGCAGCAAGAAATGGGTACAGCATCAGTGACTCTCCCCCAGGAAGGCCCTGCGGCACCTTACACACTGCCGGGAGACCTCTCGAAGCTGGAGTCACTCCCATAATAGCGATCTTCAATAATAAATTGCTTTCTTGGGTAATAGCTCCCAAGTGGTTCAATTGTAGCTTAGCAATTTTTAATTTGATTACTTTTTCTATTCCAGTCTCTCAGATCCCTTTCATCCATACAGAGTCTATACTCAAATGTGGCAATTCTTCTTGGTAACCTCCTGGACAGTGTGATGCATGGGAGTACCATGCTCTTTCATGCACTTCTGCCCTTTGTAAGCCCACCCACACAGAGGCAGCTGCTGAGGGCATGAGACATTTTCTCCTGGTCATTTCCATAATGTGTCTTTTGATGAGCAAAAGTTTCTAATTTGATAAAGTCCATTTGATCTGTTTTCTTCCTTTATTATGTTAATATGGTTAATTACCCTAATGATTTTCAAACAGTAAGTAACATTTTTTTCCTGGGTAAACCATAGTTGATTATGAAATAGTATACTTTTTACAAATTGCTGGATGTGGTTTGTGTCCTATTTGACTACATTAATAATTAATGTTATATCAGCATTATGCTGTTCTCATAAAATTATTTGAGATGTATTCCTTCCTCATGAAAGTTTCTGGAAGTTTTTTTCTTCCTTAAATGTTTGATAATATTTAAGAGTAAAGCCACTTGACTTTGGAGTTCTTGAAAGAAGGCTTTAAATTACAAATTCACTTTCTTTAATAGATGTATGTATGTATACAATTTTGGTAATTTGTGCCTTTGAGGAACGTTTCTATTTTGTCTAAACTGTTGAATTTGTTGGCATAAAAAGATGTTCATAATATATCTTTATTATTCTTTTAATATCTTTGGGATCTATAGTAATGATCTACTCTTTTTTTTTTTTTGATGACATACCTGGTAATTTGTGTTTGCTTTAATTTTTGCTTTATCAGTCCAGAGTTTTAACAGTTTTATTGATCTTATAAAAAAACAATTTTTTGCTTTTATTAATTTTCTCTATTGTTTCTCCATTTTATATCTCAATGATTTCTATTCCTACCTTTATATTTCCTTATTTCTAGTTACTTCGGGTTTTACTTGCTCTTCTTTTTTACCTTCATAAGGTTGACACTTACATCAATGATTTTAATATTTTTTTTCTAAAACTATAAATTTCCCTCTAAGAATGACGTCATTCAAGCCCACAAACTTATTAATGTTCTCATTATCATTAGAATTTCTAATGTTCCTTGTAATTTATTCTTGCTCTGTGAATTACTTGGAAATAGATTGCTTACTTTCCAAGTGTTTGAGTATTTCCCAGATATCTTTGTGTTATTGCTTTCTAATTGAATTTTGTTGTGTTTCAAAAACATTCTTGGTCTGATTTAATCTTTTTTGAATTTTTTGACACATATTTTATGGTCCAACATATAGTTTACCTATAGTTCTATGTGCACATGAAAAGAATGTAAATTCTGCAATTATTGGGTATAGTGTTCTATAAATGCTGAATAGATGATTCTGGTTAATAGTGTTCAAATCATTATCCTTACTGAATTAATATCTACATAATTTGTCTGTTCTTGAGAGAAGTATGTTGGAACCTGTAACGAGTATGTTGGATATGTATGTTTCTCTTCTCAGTTCTATTGAATTATGTATTTCAGCACGTTATTTAAGTATTTTGATACTTCAAGTATGTTCATCTTCTATCAGAAGCATATACATTTAGGATTGTTTACATACCTACTTTATTATTATGAAATAGTCCTCTTATGTGAATACTCTTTTTTTCCTGAAGTCTGTCTCATAGGAATATAGTTACTTCAGTGCTTTTATGACTAGTGTTAGCATGATGTATCTTTTTTTCATTCATTTTAGCCTATGTCTTTAAGTTTCAAGTGGGTCTCCTAGAAACTCCTATAGTTTGATATTGCTTCTTTATCCAGACTGATAATTTCCTCCTTTAACTGGAATCTTTAATTCATTTATATTTAGTGTAGTTATTAATGTGTTTGCATATAAGTCTACTGCCTTGCTATTGTTTTTTGTTTTTCCCATAAGTATTTTTTTCTTTTTTATCCCTTTTCTGTTTTTCTTTAGAATTGAGTATGTTTCAGTATTCCATTTGATCTTGTCCCTTGGATTATTACCATCACACTTTGTTTTACTTTCTCCACTGGTTGCTCTAGGGTTTATACTCTGCAACTTTAACAGTCTTAATTCAAACAATATTATACCACACGATATATATTTACTTATTATTCATACCAGTATATTATACCACTATTGCTATTGCTATTCTCTTACTTCTATCTATGTTATAAACCCAAATTAATAAGATTCTTAAATTGAATTTTTGTTAACTTTCTTGGGATAGACTCTATTGCTTTTAATATGTGCTGGTGTTTTACTAATTTTTTTAAATGTTTTTATTTATTTTTGAGAGAGAGAGAGAGACAGCGTGAGCAGGGGAGGGTCAGAGAAAGAAGGAGTCACAGGATCTGAAGACAGGCTCCAGGCTCTGAGCTAGCGATCAGCACAGAGCCTGATGCGGGGCTCGAACCCACAAACTGTGAGATCATGACCTGAGCCAAAGTCGGACCCTTAACTGACTGAGCCACCCAGGCACTCCTTACTAATTTTTTTCCTATTATTATAATTATTATTATTATTTTCACTGATCTCCACCCCCACCCTGGGGGCTCAAATTCACTAGCCATGGATATGTCTGTTTCTCTTCTCAGTTCTATCAAATTATATATTTCAGCACATTATTTAAGAGTTTTGCTAATTTTTAAAGAATTTTTGCATTATATTAATACATGAAATTAACTGTACTTTTATATCTTCATGCTAAGTTTTTCCAATCTTGGTATCAAGATCATACCTGTCTCATAACATGACTGAGAAGATGTCTGTCTTTTCTTTTCTCTGGCCACCATCCTCCTGTGCCTAGACTGTTGCAGTAGCTTGAGAGCTGTTCTTTACCCATTCACTCTTGTCTCATCATATACCTCTGCCTCCAAGTTCTTTGGCACAATGTGGTGATTCTTCTAAAATACATGTCCTTGCCTAAAAGGTGAAACAGTTCTAAAATACATGCCCCTTGCCTAAAAGGTGAAACAGTTCATGGCTCATTTTAGCAACTCAGTAATCACTTGTTTTCTGGAGTTCCTCTGACTTCAGACATGTTGAAGTGGTGTCACGTGACCACTGGCATTGGCTGGCGTTGGGTCACAGAAGCTTTCTACCTACCGTATTCCCACTTGCTATGGTGTTTCAGTTTTGACAATAGTGCCTATTAGCAGCTGTTGTTTTTCATGCAGTTACCAGTGTGTGTGACCTGGGGTCTAGTTAGATGGGAAACATTCAGGGAAGGTCATGAGTTTGACATTGTGGATGCAATGACCAAAAGTTCTCTGCATTTTCCCTGAGTGTAGGACCTGGGGCAGACTTCTACAAGAGGGATATAATATTTAAATAATTTGTATCAAAATGGGCCCATTTTATTTTATTTAAAAAATTTTTTTTAATGTTCTATTTATTTTTGATACAGAGAGAGACAGAGCATGAGAGGGGGAGGGTCAGAGAGAGAAGGAGACATAGAACTGGAAGCAGGCTCCAGGCTCTGAGCTAGCTGTCAGCACAGAGCCTGACGCAGGGCTCGAACCCACGAACCGTGAGATCATGACCTGAGCCAAAGCCGGACGCTTAACCAACTGAGCCACCCAGGCGCCCCAGAATGGGCCCATTTTAAAGCTGTAACTTCTTAGAGGCAGCTCTA
This sequence comes from Suricata suricatta, assembly GCF_006229205.1. Lineage (NCBI taxonomy): Eukaryota > Metazoa > Chordata > Mammalia > Carnivora > Herpestidae > Suricata > Suricata suricatta. Next base: position 105,618,518 of record NC_043701.1, read on the forward strand.
CGTCTGAAGTATATCTTCTATTGAGAGCCAGCACATTAGGCACCATTTCTGAAACATTCAGTAAAGAAATATGTCAAATGCACATTTCTTCCATTTTAGGTTATCTTTTTTACTGTTCTCCCTTCTTCAGTACATGGTGAGATTCCATTTGTCTTCCTGATGCCCTTGTAGAAAGTAGGCCAAAGCACTAAAATATGATGATCCGCGTTTTGTAGAGGGGGACTTCAAGGCTCACTAAGAGGTTGTGTCCGTGGCCTGAACACACATGACCATGCAATAGAACAGGGGTGCAAAACAAGGCTTCTTAGTTGGGATCTCGGTGTCCTGGTCTCCTTATCCCCCTGAGCACCGCCTTCCTCATAGGATTGATGTGAGGGATCGAAGGCCATGGTATGTCAAACACCAACACAGTAGCCTGTCCTGGGTCATCCAATAAATAAATATCATACCTGCAAGACACATCAAATAAAGTTCCCACCCCGGGGAACTAAGTGCTGTTTATGATTCCATTGCACAACTCAACAGATTTTTGGAGCACTGACTTGCGAGGTGCCAGGCCTCTGTCAGGTCCTGTGGGTGAAATGGAGGGAGATTGAGCAGCACTCTGCACCCTTCCAGCATCGCCGACTGGTGTGGGACCCAGAGCCACGGCGCTGCACCAGGAGGGCCGTGGGAGGAGGGACAGGAGGAGGTGACTGATTTGGCTGGGCTGCGTTTTGGAAGAGACTTCAGAGAGGAAGTGACACGGGAGGTAAATCTTGAAGGCTGAGTGGACTTTCCTCAGACAGAGGATGTGGGGCAGGGCACTGGCGACAACGGCAGGGCCTTATTGCAGCCAGACCTCGGTGAACTGCCCCGGGCAAGCTTCCCCGGACTAGCAAGAGAGCTCACATCAGCACTCAACCCTGCTATGGTTTCTTTGTCACTGTGCGTTTCTTTGAAACAAATGGAGCTTTTTTTTTTTTTTTTTGTCTTTTATCCTTATTTTTCTCCTCTCTGGGGTACAGTGGGAGGTTGTTTTATTTTCCCCTGATAAATTGACTGGTCTGAGTAGTATTTCAGTTACCATTTATGGAACAAGGCCAGTATATTTCTTTCATATATACGGTACTGACTAAATTGTCCTTTCCTTTCCTCTTTCTGCAACAACCTTCAGCCTATTTGTAACATCTGAAAAACTTCCTTGCAGTGACATGTTGCAGTCATTTATTGTACAGTCTGCTGCCTGGGGCTGCTGTCAGTGCTTGGAAGCAAAGCTATGTGGCTGATTGGCATCTGGCCACCATGGCCCGGTGCAGTGGACGCCCTGGTACATTGTGACACCCCGTGCACATCACACCCAATCTTGAGAATGGATAGAGCTTTATCTTTCAGTTGCTCCTTTAGGGTTACCTTAAGCCAGGGGTGTTTTATTTATTGCTTTGTTTATTCCTATAATCAGAGACAAGTTGGTTTCAAGGTCTAAACCACCAGAGTAGACTTTTAGCAGCTTGATCCTGGGACAAGGGGCAGAGAGGACACTCAATTAAATATATAAAGAGTGAATATTTGTTGCATCTCCATACAAACACTTTTCTACTTCACGAGAAGTAGGAGGTGTGGTTCTGCCCTCCAGTAGCTTAAAATAACATACATATTAGATAAAATAGCAAGATGTCATCAAGTGAATGAAAGCAGTATGAAATATACACAGAAGCATAGCCAGAGAAAGGGTTGAAAGTACATATACTCCGTTTAGGTCAGTCATGACTTTGACCCCCAGCAAATGAAATAATGGTAATAATAAAATCGTGTACAATCCAACCACATATGTCTCATGTCCTTAGGATCTTAAAAAAATATATATATATATATTTGTATGTATATATGTGTATATATATGTGTATATGTTGATTTTAGAAAGAAAGAATTTTCTTTCATTTTCTTGATTTTCCAATGTTTTCATGTTGAGAGGAAATTGTGGTCCCCCAGCTGGACAGATTGTCCAGAAGACAAAGCATAGTTGGCCAGGAAGTGCCGGGGTCTATGCTGGGCAGGGTGAAGGACATTTTGACTGAACACAGATTTTGTTTAATGCAATTGCGAGGAAGGAAAAAAGGAGAAAAACGGAGCCATTTACTCCTTCACCATGGAAAGTTTTGGAGTAAATACAAAACAAAATGTAATTTGGAACTGATACTGAAAGTCAACAAGTTGGAAAGAGTTGCTGACTGTTCTATATCAATAAATAACTAGACCAGATGGAAGAACCAGGTGACAAATATCACCAGAAAATTCTCCTAATGCTGGCTAAGCAGTGGGAATTTTCCCCACCATTCAGCCACACACTGTTTGTGTCCTGTGGATTTTTAGACTACTTTCCAAGGAGTCGGGAAAAGGATAGAATTTCACTGTATGGCTTTGGACAGTGGGTCTCAGATTATAGTGTGTATTAGAATCCCCTGGTGGGCTTGTTAGCTATTGCTGGGCCCTCAGAGCTTCTGATTCCATAGGTGTAGAGCCTGAGAATGTGTGTCTCCAAGAAATCCTCAGGAGATGTTGATGTTGCTGGCGTGGGCACCACATCTGGGGAACCACTGCTTTTGGGTGACGTGGCCTATGACCTACTTCCGTGTCTCTTGCATTGACCTCCTTGGCTCTCATCAGTAGTGATAAGACTTTGGAACAAATCGAACCCTGTATGCGGATCTTATCTACCACTTAATCTATGCCTTTCCTTTTGTCATTCAACGTGGCTGTAAGTTTTACCTAATTAAAATGCTGCATCTGGTTTTGGACGGTCTGATTAATTTTGAGGATGGAATTACTCTTATCAGCAGTAAGTATTTGTTTAGAGCTTCGCTCCCTTCCCTATCAAAGCCTGAGGTTTGATTTCCTTATACATATATTTTAATAATCATCGTCATTAGTGCTGAAATTAGAGATAAAAAATCACAATCACCCAGTGTATTTTTAGCATCTAAGCATGAACATTTGATTATTGTTTTCTGTGGAGTTTGTCATATGTTCCAGTAATTTCCAATACAAGAGAAAAGCACTTTTTGTACCAATAGGTTTGCCTGCAGTGGCCAAATGTAGACTTCCAGTCTGTGTTATTTTATGCTTCCTTCTCCTCTCCTGCTTCCCCAAATAGACACATTATATATAAGATGAGATTTATTGGATTTTCATGATTTGTACGGGAATGTATAAGTGATTTCAGGGTCTCCAGAATAATGATTTTGTTCCCAGGGTAAAAGCGTCTGAAGCCATGTAATGAAAATAAAATGATTTTATTTATTACAGCATTAACTTAAAATGCATTCTTTCGCAAAGTCCAGCCCGCGTCTGGGATTTAAGTTTCTCTTGCTCCTGCTGCCTTCCGTGTCTGTTTTCATCAGGGACTATGGCTTAATCTCCTTCTTCCTTGTCTTGCAACAGGAGATGGTTATTAGCAGCTAACACGGAAGCTCCTAAAAAACGCTAGCTCGCATTTGCTTTGTCCACAGGCAGGCTAGCACACATTCCCGATCAGGGAAAAATACCGCTGATCAGTCTTATCTCAGGCACCGGTGGGATGCAGTCTGATAACTGAGGGAGAACAACAAATAATACATGTAATTGGTCTACGTGCTTCAGTATTAGAAGACTTCCCCTTTATGTCCTTCTGAAATAAGGTGAGGGGGGTTCCTGGGAGGCATTAGTTTGTTAAGTGACTTGCCCAGAATCACCTGATAATATGACCAGGCAAAGAATTACGGTTTTGTGATCCATTCTTATCCTCCGCCACCTCATCCTTCTGTTCCTTTCTCAAGAACAGAGTCAATAGCTTATACACAGACGCTGGCAGAGTCACTTCTGCAAAAATGGAAGATCCGTGCATGCCGGACGAGTTTATTTTGTTCATTTTAAAGGAGTTCTTGGAAGGAAAAATAAGATAAAAACAGAGAGGGGGGCAAACCATAAGAGACTCTTAAATACAGAGAACCAACAGGGTCACTGGAGGGGAGGTGGGGGGGGATGGGCATTAAGGAGGGAGCTTGTTTGGAGGAGCAGTGGGTGTCATATGTAAGAGATGAATCACTAAATTCTACTCCTGAAACCATTATTACACTATATGTTAACTAACTTGGATTTAAATTAAAAAAAATTAAGAACTAAGAGAGTTCTTGGACTTTATTGCTGGTCTCTTGGGGTAAGAGTTGGAGGGCATGTAGGTGGTGACTCCAGACAAGGAGACGGTGGTTTTCTTTCTTTTTTTTTTTTAAGTTCATTTATTTATTTTGAACGAGACAGAGAGAGTGCAGGCAGGGAAGGGGCAGAGAGATAGGGAGAATCTCAAGCAGGCTCCACTCTGTCAGCACAGAGCCTGATGCTAGGTTTGAACCCAAGAAACTATGAGATCAGGACCTGAGCTGAAATCAAGAGTCAGATGCTCAACTGACTGAGCCGCCCAGGCGCCCCGGACAGGGTAGTTTTCTGTTACAGTGATTCCTGACTATCTCCACAGCCATTCTCTTTTCATTTATCCAAGAATGTAAGTGGAAGGATTTTAAATATAGGTACATCTTCTTAGATGCAGGCAACACGGTGTACTCTGGCTCATTAAGAAAGATTGCCTCAATGATTTTAGTTTGCTGTAAAATTTTCTGCGACGTCCAGAGAACCAAACTTGGATGCTTTACACCCAGAAGTGATATGGCCGGGAGAAATGGCCACCCTCACCATGCCAGCTGGGCAGTGGAAGGCGCTATTGCCCTCCACCGCTTGAACCCTGCAGAGCCAGGCATTGGATGGAGAGGATTATGCCCGAGCAGCTTCAGAAATGCTAGAAACCTCTGACCATGCTTCTGTAAGAGCGCCCCACTGCCGCCTCAGGATATCCGTCATGGCTTCCAGGTCTCACGTGAGTGGTACAGCAGGCCAGGTCAACCCCAGGCAGAACCTTTGTGGCAAGGGGATATGGGAGTTGTGGTCTTTTACTTCAAGCCTCTACTCTAGAGGAAAATGTGTTTGGCGGGACCGGAGTGGTTTTGAATGAACCAACGGGCAGCAAATGCCACAACTGTTCTCAAATTTTATTACTTACGATGGTATGTATTAAGTCATGCTGGGAACCCATCCTCCTTGCAAATGGCTGGCCTGTCTTCACACTGGCTATCGGATGAAAATTAATTTCCAAATTTACATATACTATGTGAAGATAATTAGTACACAAAAAACCCCAGACGCATGTTATTATTCTTCTTTAGAACTGGAAGTTGTGTATACCTAATTTGGAAAAACTCTCATTTCACTAAATTTGCATGCCTATAAATAATTTCCTTAAAACTTGCTCAAAGATGGAAGCTCAAAGATGCATGACAAGTGCAGACATTGTAGCCAGTTGGATCCAGATTCATAGCACAGTGTTGCTACTTACTTAGTTACCTGATTTGGGGCAAGTTACTAAGCCTTACCACTTTTCACTGGCAAAAACACTGGTGCTAGTGTTCGAAGCCTGTAGCCTATTGAGCTCTGTGTAACTTAAATGGAATCAGGTTTGTCTAGGACACGCCAGACACCGATGAATAATAGTTTTTTCTTCTGACCATGGTGCAACGATACCATCATTTGATCCTTTTATTCCGGTCCACCTGTGTATTTATTTTCCAAAATGTATCATGTATTTAATCACACTGTATATTGCTTTAATATTGTTCTCAGGCTATCCCATGTTTATTTTGTCCCCCAGTTAGTGACTGGAGAAGAGAGGGTGTGGCTTCTTGTTATTTTGCCCTGTATCTTCTATCTGAATTCTACTTCCTCCCTAAGTAACTGAAAGAAGTGTGATTGACTAGATCAGGGCCGCTGTGAATGGCTGCACAGGCTGCACACTGAACAAGGGCCCCACATCTTGTGGAATACCAGTCACACTGAATAGTCGTTACCCTCATCATGTAAATTTTAATAATTAATCATATTACACTTATTATGTGTAGTAGGTCCTGATAAAGTCAAGATGATATGGAAACTTCTCAACAAAATGAAGTGCAGTGTCTTGAAGAAGGGCACCGCTTCTGTTTTGCACAGATGGAAGATGGAGGCACCACAGAGGCCGGCAGTGGCCCTGGATAAGTTGACGATGTTGACGAATGACAGGGTGTTTTGGAAGCAGTGCGCCTCCTCACGCAGTGATTGTTGTCTTCATGCCTCACATGTACTGGGCACTGTTTGCTGCAGTTAGAGACACCACGGAGATACCGTAGAGTTATACTCGTTTCCTAGAGTTGCCTTACAAATCAGCACAAGGAGAAGTGTGTCCTCTCACAGTTGTGGAGCCTGGAAGTCTGAAATCAATGTGTCAGGGCGGCCCTGCTCCCTCTGAAGGCTCGAGGTAGACCCTCTCCCTGCCTCAGCTTAGTTCCCTGTGGCTGTAGGCAATGCTTGGCATTCTTTGCCTTGTAGACATCACTTTAATCTCTGGCCCTGTTTCCACATGGTCTTCTTCCTTGTGTATCTGTGTGTCTTTGTGTATCCTTTCCTCTTCTTATTGGGACACCGATCATCGGATTTAGGGCCCACCCTGATCTACTGAGGCCTCGTAGTAACTTAACTAACTACATGTGCAAAGACCTTGTTTCCAAATGAGATCATCCTCACAGATCCCGGGGTTAGGACTTCAGCATATCTTTTTGAGCGACACAATTCAGCCAGTTACAGTCATGGAGGCGATGTGACTATACCTTGAGCTGGAGGAAGGCAGACAAATAAAGAAACAATAATTATATAATATGTGAGTGAGATTAAGTGCTAAGAAGAAAAACCGGCCTCAGGGCACAGGAGGGGTGCATGTGTGTCTGTGTGTATATTTCTAGTTTAGATTGCTGGATTAGGGAAGGCCTTACTGATAAGGTGACAGTTGAGCAGAGACCTGAATTAAAGGAGGAGGCTGGAGGAGGCCAGCAGTCCAGATCCTGGGGAGGGATTTTCCTACAGAGGAAACAGCCAGCGCCTTGAGGTCTGAGCTTGCCGAGCATCTGCTGAGCTGCCGGGAGGCCTGTGTGGGAGACACTTGCGGGGAGGGCAGTAGGAGGTGAGGACAGGGAGGAAAGTGGGGACAGGTCATAGAGGATGGTGTAGAATAGGATGTTACGAGCTTTCTGATTAAGATGGGAAGCCATCTCAGAGTTTTCAGCCGAAAAGGATGTGATCTGAATCATGTTAAAATTTTTTTAAATGTTTATTTATTTTTGAGATAGGCAAAAATAAATCTGCATATCTGCATAGAGAGACAGAGTGCAAGAGGGGCAGAGAGAGAGGCAGACATAGAATCCAAACCAGGCTCCAGGCTCTGAGCTGTCAGCACAGAGCCCAATGCGGGGCTTGAACTCATGAACGTGAGATCATGACCTGAGCTGAAGTCGGAGGCTTAACTGACTGAGCCACCAAGGCACCCCACCGATTCATGTTTTAAAGGATACCTCTGTTGCCAATAGTGAATAGACTATAGTGAGTCAGGCTGGACATAGGAGGGGCTCTACTCACATGCAGTGTGGACAAGGGGTAGTGGGCGTGCAGGCGGTGTGGGAGTGAGAACTCAGGTCCTGCAAGGATCACATGCCCAGGCTAACCAATCCAGAAGCCCGGCCCTCTCTTCTCCTTGATCCTTCATTTTTCCCTGATCCTTTATCCCCTATGGCATCTTGAGGTAGGTATTGGATTGGAGGCTTTGCTCATCTTGTGGGTACAAATTTGGGGCCTCAAAATTCATTTTAGGAATTAATAGTCACAAGCTGTTGCAGGCCAGACTTCCTTTAACATTATGTCTTCCTCAAAAACTCATTGGAACTCTTTCTCCTGTTTCTTTTCCTGTCCCCTCCCTTCTTGAACAACGTAGACTTTAGGTGAGCCAGGTAGGTGGGCATCCATGATGGTGAAGCTGCAGTGTCTCTTCCGTGGCACCTCTCCTAGGGAGCTCAGGATCTTATTGTTGAGGATGGGAGTTACAGTCATGGGAAAGGAGAAAACTGGAAGGGACCTTGGAGTCTCAGACTAAAACCAGAGGTACCACTGTGAACTCAAAGTTTTCAATGTGTATAAATATAGAAATACCAAGGTAAAAGTGTATGTGTGTACATATGCATTCATCCATGTACCTCCCAGCTCTGCCACTGAGAGAGCCTGGGAGCAGTGACACCCCAGCAGCAGTAAACACACCCAGAGTCCAGCTCTTGGCATCTAAATACTACTTTATACTGAAAGGAACCGGGGCTCTTGGGAGCTAATGTTGGATACAAGCAAAAACAGTACAAGATGGGGCTAAAACAAGTTGGGCCTGGAAACTGTGGATGTGTTCACAGAATGGCGGCACCAAAGGACCCAGAATTCACCTTGCATGCTCCTCCCCCCCCACCCCCTTTGGCCAAACTGCACATAATTTGAGCATCAAAATAAATGAAAATGATACCAGGGGATTGTAACCCAAGAATAAAATAGAAGATAACGAGTCCATATATATACAAATAAATACCCTGAAAAGGTTTTGAGAAGTGAGATATTTACATAGTTTCAATTATATTCCCTTGGAATATTTATTAAATACAAAGATCAAGGACACCTGGGTGACTCAGTCCATTAAGTGTCTCACTTTGGCTCTGGTCATGATCTCATGGTTCATGGATTCAAGCCCCATGTCATGGTCTGTGCTGATAGCTCAGAGCCCCTGCTTTGGATTCTGTGTCTCCCTCTCTCTCTGCCCCTCCCCTGCTTGTGCTCTGTCTCTCTCTCTCCAAAAATAAATAAACATTAAAAAAATACAAAGATCAAAAGAGTAGCTTCACAGTAGAAAAGTCTGGCAGACCCCATGTTGGTCAAATGATCACAGTTAATATCATCAGTAACTCCCAAATCAAAATCCTCCACCACCTGATAGGAAGCAATAAGAACACAACATCACATCTGTGATATTACCACCAAAAATGCAAAGCTGAATCTACTCACAAGAAAACACCAGACAAACTCAAACACAGTGACATTCTGCAAAATGACTGGCCTGTAGTCCTCAGAAGTCTAAGGTCATGAAAGTCCAGGGGAGACCGAGGACTTATTTCATACAGAAGGAGGCTGAAGAGACATCAGAACTCTGTGCAGTGTGTGATTTGTGAGGGGCTCGGGAAGGCTTCTGTCACAAGACAACATTATTGGGATGCTTGGAAAAATTTTGTTGAAGCCTGAGATTGGATGATAGTAACCTATCAGAATTAATTTTCTAATTTGGGTAGTTGTTTAATGGTTATGTAGGTCATGTCTTTGTTTGGAGGAAAATACCTCTAAAGGAAACAGGAATCTAGGGGCATCTGGCTAAAAACTCTCAGATGGTTCAGTAAAATAAAATAAACTGAAATGAACTGAACTGAAATAAAATGAAATAATTCATACTATATTTGAAACTTTCCTAAAACTTGTGCTTGTTTAAAATAAATTTATTAAGGGCATGAATTTTGATGAGGGCATAAAGGAGATGCAGGTATGATGCCCAATGATTGGGTGTGTTCTTGAGGTTGGCATCCTCACCACTATTTGATTCTCTCATGTATGTGTGAGTGTGGAAATCTCCAGGGTCTGGTGCTTCCTCTACATGGGAGATGGCGTGAGTTCAGGATGAATGCAGGCCCTTCCTAGTGACAGTGCCACGGTACGTGAAAACAAGGACTCAAAACAAAGCAAAACAAAATAAGCACTGACTCTGGTCTGCAGAGAGCCATAGCTGAGCAGCTCTGGCTCCGATGGAGATGTACTTCCTCAAGCTTTCTGATGGTTGAAGTGGATTCTCTAAAGTTCGTTAGGTTAGACATTGCCCTGATGTGATTTGGCAGATATGGTCATGTTTATTAACTCTATTTGGCTCCTTAAAGGCAAAACATGAGCTGTGTATGTATTAGGAAAGAAAGCAGGAAGCAGAAATGGAAGAAAACATGGTGGGCTTCTGTTTTATTTCCTGCCAGTCAGTCCCATGAGTGAACAACTGTATTTAAACATTTTGTCTGGATGTGGTTTTTTTAAGCCCGAAGAATCCTGTCTCCTACATCCGTGCTTTGTCACCTCCCCTAGGGTGGTATCTGCAATCCCATTTTTTCTGGCAAGCTCGCCCCTTATGGCTGGTGGGGCACCACTGTTATCTCTGGCTAAGGCTGTCATTTTATGGCTAATGTTTAGTAATGCTTTACTTTGGGGTAGAGAAGAAATAAGCTTTTTCAGTCATGAAAGGCTTCAAATCTTGGGACTCCTGATCATCTTGTCTTGGAAGCTTTGGGCAGAGGGCTTTTTCTAGAAGAGCTGTTTTTCCTTCCTTTCTCCTCTGCTCACAGCAGGGCAAGGAGCCCTTAGCACATAGAATGAAGGGGGCATCACTCCCAGGGTTGTGCAGGTGCAGGGTCAGCGCCCTAAATGTGTTGTATGCACCTGCAGTCATGGGAGCATATCTCCCTTTTGTGTGTCAAGACGGAACCAGCCAATGCCAGTGCTCTGAATTTTTCCCTTATGTTCCCCAGTATCACTTCTCTTGGCAAGTAGCATTTCCAAGGGAAGGTAGATGATGGTTTCATCACATTGTTGCCACTCCTCAAGATACAAGATTTCCAGCCATGTTCCAAAGCGCCATCTTTTCTACTTCACCAATTTCCCATTTGGGTTCTATTTCTTGTCACATTTTACTTCCGGGGAATAAATTTTGTATCAGAAAGTTCAAACAGGTGTAAGTGACAACAGCCACATGGTGGCTTAGGTAAATTGGAGGATTTGCTTTTCTCTGGCAACAAGAAGCCTGGAGGCAGGTAGCCCAGAGTCAGCAGGGAGATGTCCTGAGCGCCTGGATCCTTCTGTGTTTCCACTCAGTCATCCTTAGCATTGCTTGTCTCCCAGTATTCACAATATGACTGCCTCTCTTCTAGCGTCACATCTGTGTTCCAGGCAGAGGCAAGACCACGGGCAAGAGGTGCATAAGTGATAAATCCACTTCTCTAGTGAAGAGCTTTCTCACAAGCCCGATCAGTGGCTCATGTTTATAACCCATCCATCACTACTGTGTTATTTAGTCATCCAGTGTGCATGAGAGCCTGAAATCTAGTTGTTGTGTTTGATTGTTTGTTTTGAGTGTGTTTAATTTTAGCTAAGGATGTTGCCATCCCCAGTAAGAGCTTGGTTATGTTGGGAGAATAGCTATTGGGTAGGAAACGGGTGGTCTTTTCCCAGCTCTGCCTGACTTCACACATGTCGCAGCACATGACAAGGAAAATGGCTGTCTGGTGGTCTCCGGCCACTGCCAACTTGCATCGCCCCCTTGTCATCCCCATCACAGAAAGGAACCTCTTTTCTTTCAATTCCTGAACGTCAGTCTCAGGAGGACTCTGGTCATCTCAGGTGGCACGTCCATCCTGCGATGACAGGGGACAGGAGCCATTCTTGTCATCTCCACCTTCCCACCCGGGGGCGGGGTGGCTTCCTGAGGATGGGGCAACAGATGAAAGCAGGTTGCTGCTACAGGCACGCTACATTTCTGTCCCAGATTTTAAAAGAAGTGATCAGTATATATGGGCAAAAACAAAAAGAGAGTCCAAGGAAAGAGAAAACAACATTCATGGCAGATGTGTGAGAATTGTGTATACAGTTCTGGTGGTGGTCAGGAGTCTGGTTTTGTAGAATCTTCTCTCTAAAGAGGGAATGTTGTTACCTTGACAAAGTACCCACCTCAAGCTGTCTCTTCTATCCTGCTTGTTTTTGACCTTATGTTCCTTAGCGTTAGGTTCAGCTATGACAGAAAATTCCAAATAATCCTGAATTATAGTTGCTTGCATTTGACATGACTTGTTGTTCTCACATTCAAGCACAGATAGGCAGTCCAGGGCTGTCACGGGACCTCACGGTCTCAGGGTCCCAAGCTGCTGCTATGTTGCTTCTTCACGTGTGGCTTCAATTTCGTGGCCTGTAGAAATGTGGTGGTTGAGGCAGGAGGTTGGAGACACAGCATTCAGTGCCCAGGCATTCTGTCCCCTGGGGAAGGTCCCCAGAAGCTGCCCAATGACACTTGCAGTCATGGCCCTTAGTGCAGGTCTTAGTCCCACGACCACATCTAGCTGCAAGGGAGGCCCAGCCCTACTCTGTGGATGGAGAGGAGAATGGAAGCCGGGGGGCACTTAGCAGTCTCTGTCCAGGCACAGTCCTCTTCCGAGTCACTCCATCTGAAGGTCACTGCAGGGATTTCCCACCAATGAATCTGTGCTTGCCCACTTCAGCAGCCCACGAGTACTTCCTTCAAGGGGTGGACTGTGCCTCTGAAGGCGGCCCCAGGGGGCTGTAACAGCAGCTTTTGTGAGGGTATAAAGAATAGCCCTTGTCCACAGCACAATTTTGAATCTCTGGAGTGACAGGAAGTTACACTAATTTTTAGCTGGGGTAGAAAAGAGTAGTAGATAGTTTTCGAATGGAAGTTACCTAACTGGATTCTCCAAGGGGGCATTGTAGCACCAACAGGTTACCACTTCTTAGAAGCATGCTGAGTTGGGGTGCCTGGGTGGCTCAATCAGTTCAGCTTGATCTCTGTTTAGATCATGATCTGATGGTTCATGGGTTCCAGCCCCATGATGGGCTCTGTTCTGACAGCTCAGAGCCTTCTTGGGATATTCATTCTCTCTCTCTCTCTCTCTCTCTCTCTCTCATTCTTTCTCTCTCAAAAATAAATAAATAAACATTAATAAAAGAAGGCTGCTGAGTACTTAGACCTCAGATCACTGCCATTTCTCCTGAATAGTATTTGCATAGCACAGCGTGCCTCCTGTGACCTACAGAAGGTCACAGCATCCAAACTGAGGCCTTTCGCTGATGCTACAGTTTTCTTTCCTTGGGCTAGCCACAATCTTTACCCCTATTTAGAAAAGTTACCAGAGCTTTGTTTCATCCATTGCTCTTGTTAATGATGCAAATACCTTGGCCATTGAATTTTTTCTCCTTGAGAAGATGAATTCACTTTGACAGTAAAAATATATAGCATTCACTTTCCACACACAGACAGCAATTTGGCCTCTTCTTGATGACTTCATGTGAATATTATGTATACTAATTATACTAATTAAATAATATTCTTCAATTGTATACATAATCACACTTTAGTTCCAAGGCTGTGTTCATACTCAACCCAGTGATCAGGAAGGTCAAGGTGATTATCTTCATTTTATCATTCAAAGGGGCTAAAGTATTTGTGCTCATACTTGTAGCAAAATTAGACTTAGAACTGGACGTGTGACCCCAGGTTCATGACTGTGCGCACAACAATAGCCTCAGGGTCTGTGGAGTCGTGCATGGCCAGGGCTCCTTCGTTAAATGGTCCTGGAAACCACTGTGTTTTGAGTCGTGTATTCTCTTCCTCATTTATCTTATTCTCCCTTCTTTCCCTCATCTGGGCCACGGGCTAAATTTGTGCTAGCAACGTTCTTGTCTATTTCAACTCTTTGCTATTTTAATCTGTTTGTGTTCATCTGTTAGGACCTTAGCAATGAGAGGAGCGAGATGGTTAACATCTTTATGTGTGGCAAGAGAGGAGAGACCCGGCTGAGTGGGGGCCTGGCAGCAGCATTCACGGGATCTCTGACCTTCCTTGTTGGGTCGTAAGTGACTGTTCAGATTCAGTTCCTGGTTCTGGGTTGTGTTCCAGGTTCTGGAAGCTTGCTGATGGCTGCATTCCAATCAAGTGAGATCATAGCCGTCACCTGCCTCCGCGCACGCATGTCTGTGTTCTGTGTGTGTTCGTAAGTGACTGATCCGGAGTTAGTATTATCTTGCAATACAACATTTGCAAAATCTGAAGATACTTTTCCAGTTTATATTTCACCTACAATTATCCTGTGGGAACCTCCGTTCAGAGATATCTCTTTTTTGCTCTCAGGGTTGCTTGATATGTATTTTTAAATGTGCTTTGAATGCTTACAAGGTCTGTGAGACCCTAGGTCACCAGGAAGGAAGAGATGTTTGGGGAGGGAAGGAAAGAGAGGAACAGCAAGAAGGAAACAAATGCCAAGTTCCATACCCAGGAGACAGCGTGCACCAGCTCCCGCCCCCGTTCAGCCTCAATAGCAGCTGCCCCATTGTGACCTAATTTTGGTTATAGCTTTCCTTTCTTATTGATATGTTTTCTACATTCCATTCCCTGGGCAGAGTTTTTTTTTTTTTTTTTTTTTTTTCCTGGTAAAACTTTCCTTGAAGCCCCCAATTTAAAAAAATTTGTGATCTTCCAGTCCTAGTGCCTACTTTGTCTGACATTTAGTTTCCTTTGGATTTTACCCTTTGTGTTGCATTAAAAGTCTTTGTTGATGGGTAAATCTTGACGGTGTTTAAGAAGCAGGAAATACTTTTCCCCCTTCTCCTTGATTGATCTTCTTTATGGATCATGAGTGTAATTTATATAATTTATACACCTCTCAGTGGTACTAATCTTGTTTTGTTGTTGTTCTTAAGACAGCTTTGACAATGAGCTGCTATTTTGTCTTTGATTCTTAATTCAGCATTAATAAAACACCATGCATTTGTGTTATCCTCAATAAGAGTGAAAAATGTGCTTAAGACTTTGCCATGCTTGTTTTCAAGTTCCTGGTGGATTTCCCTTTCTTCTTGCACTTAAAAGGTTTAGCAAGTAAACTTAAGGTCAAATGGGAAGAGCTAAGCTTCTCCCTGGCAGGAAAGCTCTCTGGTTGGGTGTTTTTGTTGCAGTGGGCTAAGTGGGTGTCTTCTGGCTGGCACATGGAACTTTGCTACGGGGATTTGCTCAGTTCATCCTTGGCTAATCTCCCAAGTTTAGTTTTGTGACTAAAGTCCGCATCAAACATATCAATGCTGAGACTGGACACCAAGACCTTTCCTGATAAACTCTTTAAAAAAATTTTTTTTAATGTTTATTTATTTTTGAGAGAGAGAATGAGACAGAGATAGCCTGCACAGCCAGGGAGGGGCAGAGAGAGAGAGGGAAACAGAGGATCCGAAGCAGGCTGACAGCTCAGAGCCTGACCAGGGGCTCAAACTCATGAACTGTGAGATCTTGATCTGAACTGAAGTGGGACACTTAACCAACTGACCCACCCAGACACCCTTACTTTTTCTGATAAACAATTAATCTTCGTTGAAATGAGTCAAAATGAATTCTGTAAGGGTGTCTATTTCAGAGAACCCATATTGGCAATTGTGGTCTCTCTTACAAACAGAACTTTGTGTATAAAAACAATGTGTGCTGTGATTACAAGTAATTTTTAGGTGTGCCTTACTACAGACAGGATTTGTGTCCTTTGATTTATTCCCCTGTGGGAGTCTGTTGTTTGTGATCGTGGCTGAAGTTTCAACTGCCAGGCTCCCTCAGGGGCGGGCCCTCCCTGCCTCGGCACTCTTGACCTTCTGGACGAGATCATTCTTGGTGTTTGAGGCTGTCCAGAGCTCCCACAGGGTGTCAGGTGGCCTCTACCTACTAAATGCCAACAGCATCCCTTTCTCACTCATGATCAAAAATGTCTCCAAACCTCGTCAGATGTCCCCTGGGGACCAGGCTGCCAGAGTCAATAAACAAAACCAGGGGACACCCAGTGAAATTTGAATTTCAAGTTCAGCTGCAATTTTTTTTTATGGTGGTTAAATATCCATAACAGAAACTTCGCTCTTTGAAGCATTTTCAGGGGCACCGCTCGGTGGCATTGAGTACCTTCACTTGTCAGGCAATCATCACCTCTGTCCAGCTCTGGAAGTTTTCATCTTCTTAGACTGAAAGTCTGTCCCCATGAAACAGCAAATTCCCATTCCTTCCCAGCGCTCCCTCCCCCACCCCTGGCAGCCACCAGCCCACTTTCTGTCTCCACGAATTTACCTATTCTAAGTGGCTCATGTAAGTGAAATCGTACAGTGTTTGTCCTTTTGTGACGGGCTTATTTCACTTAACATCATGTCCTTGGGGCACCTGGGTGGCTCAGTCAGTTAAGCCTCCGACTTCGGCTCAGGTCAGATCTCACGTTTGTGGGTTCGAGCCCCGTGTCAGTCTCTGTGCTGACAGCTAGCTCAGAGCCTGGAGCCTGCTTCCGGTTCTGTGTCTCCTTCTCTCTTTGCCCCTCCCTCTCTCATGCTCTGTCTATCTCTGTATCAAAAATAAATTTAAAAAAACATTAAAAAAAAGTTTTAAACATCATGTCCTCAAGGTTCATGCAGGATGTAGCCTGTGTCAGAACTTATATTTTTTAAGGCTGAATAATATTCCATTGTATGCATAGACCATGGTTTGTTTATCCGTTTATTCACTGGTGGACATTTGGGTCGTTTTTACCTTTTGCCAATTGTGTCTAATGCTGCTATGAACACGGTTGCCGCTGCTGATTTTTTTAGGATAAGTATATCCCATGCAATTTTGGAATATACTTATATTAAAAAGTATTCTTTGTTTATCTGATATTCAAATGAACTGGACATTCTGTAGTTTATTTTATTGAGTAATCTTACCTGGTTGAGAACCATGGACCTAGGCCCTACCTTCCTTCCTCAGGCCCTGGATTGGGGCTGCATGGATGGCAGTTGAACTTGGGATTGTCGTATATAACTCGCATGTTAAATTCTGGATATTCCCAGACTTTGAGCACCATGCAGCATGTGCAAAGCAAGGCGGGCAGGCATGGGAGCGTTTGCTTCCTTCAACTTTGTTAAAAAAATTTTTTTTAATGTTTTATTTATTTTTGATACAGGGAGAGACAAAGCATGAGAGGGGGAGGGGCAGAGAGAGAAGGGGGCACAGAACCGGAAGCAGGCTCCAGGCTCTGAGCTAGCTGTCAGCACAGAGCCTGACGCAGGGCTCGAACCCACAAACGTGAGATCTGACCTGAGCCGAAGCCGGAGGCGTAACCGACTTAGCCACCCAGGCGCCCCTGCTTCCTTCAACTTTGTGAGTCAACAACTATGTGTTCTCAACTTGGGAAAGGAGACGCAGCCGTTGACCTTTAACTTGGATTTGATTCTTACCCACTTTCTCTAGTAAATTAATGTTTATTAAGGCACGTGTAGAGAGAATAATACATGATCGGATTCTTCAAAGAGTCAAGTTAAAGAAACAAGTTGGGGTCCTCACCGGCTCCTTGCCTCCATTACGAATGATCCCTCTCTTCCCATTTTGCATTTCCTACCACCCTGAGAAAGCCACTTAATAGATGACTCTTACCTGATTGAGGACGGTTGAGTGTGGCCACCTGGAGCTTTGCCTCTGAGGCCCGGGGACTTGGGTGGACCCTGGCTCTGCCACCCACTTTGGACAAGGTGCTTACTCAGCTTCAGTTTCCTCATCCGTGATAAACAGAAGACACAAATGCCTTCTCAAGTGGGGTCACCCTAAGAGGTCCTCAGCTGGACTTAACTGTGGAGCTGGGGTGATGTTTTGATGGCGCAAAGATGGCAATAATTACAAGCACTTATTAAGGCTTACTGTGTTCTGTGCACCAGCCTAAGGGTTTCCCGTGCATTGTTGCACTGAATCCTTCCATGGAGCCCCAGAGACTATTGCCATAATCATAATTCCTTTTCCCAGATGAAGACTGTGGAGCACAGACAAGATGAGTTTCCCCGAAAGTGAGTGTAGTGAGCAGTAGAGCTGGGATTGGTGTCAGAGCCTCCTGACCCCAGAGTGAATGGCCATCCTAACACTCAGCCACACGTCACCTTGGGGGATGATGCTTCTGGAAGGGGGCAGAAGTGACACAGGTGAGGGAAATTGAGGCAGAAGGTGATGTTAGGTCAGCCAAGACAACCCTGGAGGTAACCTCCCTTCAGAATTTCTGGAGAGGTGCCTTTAGAGCCCCTGGGGCCCAGCCCTCAGGAAGGATGCTTTTTCTAGACCGCCTTCTTGCTTCCAACCTACTCAGAAAAATCCATCTTACAAAACATCAGCTGAGTGGCGCTGAGGACTCCAGCCACCAATCTCCAACTTGAGGAAAGGCGATATTTATTTTTCACAAAAGCCAACATGGTTTTCATCCACCTACACTGACTCCAGGAAGAAGTTAGCTGGTGACCACGGAGCTCTCCTGCATCACGGTTTCCTGGGCCCCCCACATTGGCTCTGGTGAGGGCTTTCTCCTCCATTTCCCCCCTGCACCAGGTGTTCGGAGGTGGCGGCTGTTGAAAGTTTTGATTGAGATTTTTTTGCCTCATCATTCTTTCCTTAGGCAATGTTTTGCTTTGGGGCCTTGACAGGAGCCTTTAGTCACTGGCTGCTGCGGACAGACATCACCTCACCTGGTGTGTTTCTCTTCACTGAAAAAACTTTGCGCCCATCCCTGCACCCTTTCAGACTCGCCCCGTGGAGTGCACATTCGGGCTGTTTCTTGGGGCTCCCACCCGAGAGAGCATCTCTGTGGGGGTGTGGATCAGTCAGCATGTGTTTCCAGCTTTGCATCATCACAGAAAGGAAGTCAGCCGTCAGCTCTGGCTTCCAAGATCTTCCTGTTACGACTTTATATAAGGTGTCAGATGATGAAAACCAGAGCAGCCCGGGAACGAGAAATGAGAATTCGGCTTCTGTGCAGCTTTGTCTTTCACCGTAAGCACTGTCCCCAGCAGAGGAGGCCTGATGGCAGCTTAGGGGATAGGTGTTTGGTTTCCAAAGTTGTAGATCAGAGCATTCTCTTGTATTCATTTGACAAGTCCTGCGTGTGCCTTTATTCTCGCCCGTATTATGAGCTTAGGGGACACTTATTTCAACATCTCTGTATTTTCTCTGAAAGCTCAATAGCAATTTAATCACAGAATTTAAGGAGCGTGTCCCATAAATACATGTAAAGTGAAAAAGATGAACTTTCCCCCTGGGTGTAAGGGCAGCAATCAATCAAAACAAAGCACCAGGAGAAGGAAGGGAGGGAATGCCTCCCTCCCTGCTGGGGCCACCTGTCCCGGGGAAGACAGCCCACACGCGGTGTGGCAGAGCGAGCACAGCTGAACAGACAAGTGAGGCTGCGAGTCTGTTCACATGTTGGAGCCAGAAGAGTAAGGAGCATTCTTGTCGAAATAAGGTGCGTGCGAGCACCAGAGTTCGGGGACAAAAATATTTCTCCAGGAACATCTATTGAAACATTTGTGTGATGTGCAGCAGAGTGTGTGTGGGGTAGTGTGAATCTATCTGCGTAGGTAAAATGAGGATAATGTGAACAATCCGTGGGAAGAGGGGAAGGGGTGATATTGGGAATCCTAATTTTCGTTAGAGATATGTGTGAAGGTGCTCACAGCCAAGCAGAAGAAAAAGCAACGTCTCTGTGGATACAACATTTGAAAGAGGGTTGTTTTTTTTTTTTTTATGATTCTTTTCCTCTGATTATTGGGCTAGCACCAGTCATTTCAACATTTGTCTTATGGATAAGGTGAGGTTGGGATGGTATTATATATGGCAAGGTCATTCCGCACTTTGAGGTTCATCTTTATAGTGAGCTCATCTGGAAGCCTTGCCCCTTCCCCCTAACCCTCCTGCAGAGTCAGAATGGTGTGCAGTTAAGAATGTGTGGGCACTAGATCCCAGCTCACTTTTTGCAGGACTTTCACGAACTCACATACTGCTCTGGCCTCAGTTTCTTATCTAACAGATGGTGAAAATAGAATTACCAACTCCGTGGTGAGGCTACGCACCCTAGAAGATCTTTAGAGCACTAGAAGCTGGCCTGGCTTACCCCAGGGAGTGGGCGCTCACATGCTTGGGAACTGGTCAAGCTGCTAGTGAATGGTTGGTGTCGGGGATGCTGCAGAGAAAGTTCACAGGTTGAGGGACAAGACGACCTCGGAGGTGTCCTCCGTCAGTGAGATAATACATGCAACGTGCCTCCTATTGCGCTTGTAATGGGGACACTGTGCCCCTCTCCCACCAAAAGATAGGTCCAAGTATTAACCCCTGGTACCTATGAATGTGAACTTATTTGGAAATAGGGTCTTTGAAGATATGATTAATGTAAGTATCTCAAGATAAGATCATTCTGGATTTAGGGTAGACCCTAATGACTGATGTTCTTCTAAGAGAAAGGAGAGGGAGACTTGAGGCAAGAGACACCCAGAAGGGAAGGCAGAGATTGGAGAGGTGCATCTGCAAGCCAAGGAACACCAATGGTTGCTGGTGACTGCCAGCAGCCAGGAGAGAGGCGTGGAACCGACTCTCCCTCAGAGCCAGGACAGGAACCAACCCTACCACACCATGATTTCGAACTTCTGGCTGCCGGCACTGCGGGACAATACACTTCTGTTGTTCTGAGTGACCCTAGTGGTACGATGTTACAGCAGCCTCGGGAAGCTCATACAATGCCTGACCCCTAAGAAGCACTTTGTGACAGCACGCTATTCCGGCACCCAAAGCGGTGACAAAACAGCACCAGGACTACGTGTTCGTGCAGAGAATCCGTCATTCCACTTCCAAGAACATTCCCGAACCGGGATCGTTGTTGTCTGTTAACTTCCGGGAAGCCAAAGCTCTTCTACAAAGCCTGTTTGTGGATAGACTTCAGAGGACAGGACATGCTTCTTTAGCAATAGCAAATGGAGACCTTTAGGATGAGCAGAATGATCTACGTGAAGTGTGGAACGTGAAATCCGGGACGGTCCCATTCAGAATGCCAGACCAGGTATCCTCACAATATCAGTTACGGCAGGGGCAAGAGCTCTTACCAGAAATGTCTTCACACGCATTCCTTCTGTGCGCATGGCGCGGGACGGCTGGGTCCGGAGGTTTAGCTGTTGCAACTCACAATTTTTCTAAACGTGGTGATTAGTCTCGGGCTCTCCTATCTGCACCTGACCCAGTTTCAGTGGCTACTTTTGAGTCTGCATGTTAAGAGATCAGGCCGAACAGAGAGCCAAGGGAGTAACACCACTTTTACGCACAGTAGGAGAAAAGCCAAGGGGAACAAAAGAGAAAGGAAGCTCTTTGGATTTAAAGGCAGGGGCAGAGATTTACCCTCCACTAAATCTAAGGACTGAAAGCCTGATGGAGAGAGGGTTCAAATGTGAATTCAATTCTCATGCTCCTTCCGTGACCTCCTTTAAGGAAGGCCAGCTTTGAGGAATGAGGCTTTCCCAAGGGGATGATACATTGTCTTCATCACTTTATTTAATTTTCTCAGAAGTCCATTGGTTTCCTGGAATTTTTACTTAGAATTCCAGATAGTCCAACAGTAAGTTTTTAAGTGCCATGGTTTTTTACCAATAAAATTAATGGCAAATGTTTTTGTTGCTGTGTCTTCCTGTAACTTGATCGATTACAAAGCCTTTGGGGGATGGTGATAGCATACCGATCGTCTTTCCAACTCGATGTTCTCCAGATACGAAGGAGAATCCCCTTGGCTTTGAGACAGAGAGGCTGGAAAAGTTCAGCCTGCATTCCACACCCTGCCGCCACCCCCCACCCCGCCCCTCTGTAGCGGGGGCCACATGATCTCCATGGGTAGCCCTTTATTGGCCTAAAAGTCCAAGACCAATACTTGATCCAAAGCATAAAGCCTATGTGTACATTTCTAGGTTAGGAATATTAAAACTCATGCTCATCAGGTCATTTTCTGCTCTTGACAAATCTCTGCATAATCTGGTGCTTCAGTTTTCTAAGACCTACTTTCTACTCCTGGTAGTTGAGGTAGTTGGGAGCTTGTCATGGGCTGGCTCTCAAATCCTGCCTTGGTAACATGTCCGGTGTCCCAAGAATTTGGGAAGTTGGATCATTCTTACTGTATTGCTCTCCCCTGTCTTACCGTCCTCGCTGCTTGTGGGAGTCAGGCTTCCTGGAAACTCCCCACCCAGTTACGTGCATTGCCAACATTCCCTGCCCTCAGCTTGACCTTCCTGGTGCTCCACTCACAGGGAACCATTCTGTGCCAAGAACTGTGCCAAATGTTTAGGACTCAAAGGAGGTTAGTGATGGGGAGGACATACAAGTAAGTAGAGAGCCCTCATACAATGTGACGGTGGCTCTGTAGGTGGATTTCTGTGGGAACAGAGAGGAACAGGAACTGGTTTCCAAATGCCAGATCCCTTTGGTAATGGGCTCTGTCGAGTGGACTCAAGTGCCTCCAATGCCTGTGGCTGGGTGGATCTCCCATCATGGTCTCGCTGAAACCGGAGGGTGTGGTTCCAGACACCAGCTGCTTCCAGGCCACTCCATCCTTTACAACCCTGTGCTGGACCCGCACGGCCTATCGGACCTGGGTGGTTCTCTCATGGGTCTGTATCCAAGCCACCCCGCATGGGAACATGGGCTCTGGTTTAGGGAACTTGTTTTGATGAGAGGAGACATATTCTACCACCTCTCTAATATTTCATTCTCGTGGTTATTCAGTTAAGTCAGGGAAAGCACCTACTAAGTGAAGAATGCCTACTCATGGTAGGGATGATGTGGGTATACAAAGCTTCTCAGGATATACATAAAGTAAGTACCTGGTGTCGCGTACAGGACTGTGGCCTTCAGAGACGACTCTTTGTTTCCTCTGCATGGAAGGCTGTGCCCTCCTGTTTGCGAGGGGCTAGTCTCTCACAGAACCAGCCTCCCGTAACATTATTGTTCTCTTCATCCTTCCTCTCTTACTCGCCTCCCCCACTCCTGACAAAGTATGGAAATCCTGTCCCCAAGTAGTCTTGATCACAATACACAATCTCACAGCCAAGAGAATGTATTTTTAACCCCGAGACTTCGAAAATGGCTTAAATCATTATTCATGCTGTCGTCTGTGAGTCTGCCGCCGTGTTGTTATTTTTCCCAGGCTTCATGAGCCCCTGGCACTGCGCTGCCAGGGGGCACACCACGGGCTTCAAGCAAAGGCGAGCCCGCTCTCCAAATGTGCAAGTCGTCAGCCTTTCTCAGAGTGCGCTGCAGGGAGGCTGCTTAGGACAAGCGAACAGATGCTATTTTGCAGACCCTTCTGGAGCCGATCTGGTTCATGAAGCCCAGTGTGACTCAGGAGTTCAGGGGGCAAAAAAGGACTTGCAGTGACTTAAAACCCAGATGGGAAGAAAGAAAACAATGAAGGGGAAGGGTAGTTTTCGCTGGAAACCAGCAAAAGAAAGTTGTTCTAAATGCGGGCACTCCACCCTTTTTTTTCTGGAAGAACTACTTGTAGGTTTCCCCTTGTAATTTAAGGGGCGTTTGAGAAGTGGGTGGAAGGCGGTGGCTATCTCACACCTGACTGCTAATATGGTGCCAGAGTCTGGGTGACAAAGGGGCCTGAGGGCCAGCTGTGGGCTCTGGGCATCGAGCCTGGGGAAGAGGTTGCTGGAAGCCTCTGCGACTCGTCACAAGCCAGGGAATTTGAGATCAACCAGCCTCTCACTATCAACACCACTGAAAAAGAAAAAAAATTTTTTTTAAATAGGGAATTTTAGAAAACACATTGACAACATATTCACAACATTACTTTTCCTTGGTTTTTGAATTGGAAGGACCTCAGAGATCATGTAATTTAACCATTCTGATTTACGGATAAGAGACCTGAGGCCAGAGAAGTTCAGTGGCAGCTTAAGGTTCAAGTTTACAGGAAGCACACGGCCAACTGTGTACTTCTGGCTGCTCCTCCAGGGCTTTCTAACATTGATGCTGTGAGTGCCAGGCATAGCTCTAAGTGATTTGCACACATTAGACACATTTGATCTTCATGGATTCATTACTATGATCCACAGTGAACAAGGTGAGGTTCAGTCTGCAGCCCAGAGCCAGGAAGTGACAGCTGGGGTCCTTCCGGACAGTGATCCTCCAGAGCGGTGCTCTGAGCCACTGCGGCGTGTGAACTGCTTAGCCTTAAACAGGTTTTGGTGGCTAGTCTGAGATGCTAACCACTGTTGATAACATTGTATCCCTAGTGGAAGATGTGTTCAAAGGTGCCAAAAGAGGAGACACCCATGAACACAGATGGGCACCAAGGGGACACAAGGACTTACTTGAAGCTGTTCGGCTGGGGGAGAACAGAATGATGTCATATGTAGTGCTGATGGCTTGGGAACTAAATGTAAGAGATCGCAAGCCAGATACAAGTCTTGTTCCAGGGGTCCACTGGTGAGCAGAAGTCTGGGTAGAGGTCCAAAAACCTGGCTGCCACCCAGATTTACTAGTAGATTATTTACATATTCCTTGAGCAGCCAACCATCACTCTTCTGCCTCTCACTTGCTAGACTCAGAGCTGGCCAAGTTGCTTCTCCTTTAGTTATCTGCTCTGGGTCCATTTCTGAATATCACTTCCCAAATGAGGCTGTGCCTCAGAGACTTACTTTCACTGAGTCTCGGGCTCATGTGTTGTCCTGGGAGGATCCTTAGGTTAAGGTAGTTCTCCATCACCCAGAGTAGAGCCAGACCTCTCCTGCGTGCTTGGAGGTAGTCCTGATTTCCTGGTGGTCCCTCACACGAGAGAAGCCAGAACCAGCCTGGACTCCTCAAGATGTTCAGAACCCTTGTTATGATTCTCCTAGTGTCGGGTTGAAGGAGTGAGTAAGTCATTCGACAGCTCCTCCCTGTTCTGATGCATTTGTGTTGCTGTGAAGATCTACCGCAGATGACTTAGGGACTTGCTTACGATGTAGTGACCAGGAGAAAGTTTGCTTATAAAGCTTTAATGTGACTCAGCAGTTCCTGGGAGGGCTAGTACATATTTGTTGATTCAGTAAGTGAATGAGGGAGTATATGAAGGAATCAACTCTGCTAAGAAGTGTTTCCAGAGCAATAAGATGTCTGTGTTATATGGACACATGATTAATCTACCTGCTGTATGGCTCATTTTCAGCATTGACTTGTATATCTATTGCTGCTCCTTGCTGTGGGAATCCAGATTTTTTGTACCCTGTGGTTATTGCTCAGCATTGACACCTGATGGCAAAGTCTTAAATTGCAAGCACAGTACCTGTTAAATCAGTGGTAGTGCCCTGGCCTGACTTTCCATGAGAATGGTGCCTTTGGAGCTATGCAGAATGGTAGACTGACTTGTGAAATAACTACCAAATGACAGTGAGCCTCTTGTCTTCTGTTAGGGCTGTATGGTCAGGTAGTGTGATCTGGTTGAAGGGCAAGAGGAAAGATGCTTACAGGAAATACCATTATTTAAAAATACTTGGAAATCACTGATCTAGATGAAGACTAATGTTTGTCCCACATTGACTGTTAGGACTAATAGGATGACAGAAGTAATTAGTTATGATAATATCAATAGCTGCTCTAAATTGAGCACCTGTTGAACACATGCCATGCCCTACATAGTTATTATTCCTAATTCTTACAGTAACCTAACATATAGGAATCGTTTTTCTCACTTTACAAAGTAGGAAGAGGATCTGATGTCTAGTAGCATGCCTGCATTCATGTCTGGGGCTGGGCTTGAATCCCAGTTTCTCTGACCTCAAAGGCTGTGCTTTTTCTCTGAGCTTCAGTGGCGGCAGCACCAAGTTCAGGGACACTATTCACATTATAGTTTATGTGCTTTTGGAATTGTGAGGCAGGCAGCTCTCCTCCCTCTCCTGTGCCTCACTGCCTCTCCAGGAGCCGGGCTCTTGTCTGTTCAGTATTCTAAGCTCAGTGGGTGACTGAGGCTATGTAAGAATTCTAACATGAATAATAATTTATCTCTACTGGATATTTTGAACATTTATCTGGTATTAATACACTACAATTCAAAATTTCTGTTGCTCTCAGGACTTGTGCAATATCCTATTATGCCTCTGATTCTCAACCCTGGAGAGCACTGATCAAGTTGTAAAGCTTCTTTATAAATTAAGCTCAATTTATACTCATATTAGGAAAAACCCTCTCAACAAAATGCTAGCAAGCCAAATTCAGCAGCATATTAAAAGAATTCATTCACCACGAGCAAGTGTGATTTATCTTTGGGATGCAAAAATAGTTCAGTATATGCAAATCAATTAATGTGTTCCATCATTTTAATAAAATAAAAGAATTGTGTCATTTCAGTAGGCACAGACAAAGCAGTCAACAAAATTCAACAACCACTCACCATAAAAACTCTTAATAAATTAGGCACAGAAGAAATATATTTCAACGTAACAGAGGCCACATATGGCAAGCCCATAGCCAACATCATACTCAGGGGTGAAAGACTGAAAGCTTTGGGGCACCTGGGTGGTTCGGTCGGTTGAGCATCCAACTTTGGCTCAGATCCTGATCTCAAAGTTCATGCATTCAGGCTCTACATCCAGCTCACTGCTGTCAACACAGAGCTCGCTTTGGGTCCTCTGTCTCCCTGTCTCTCTGCCCCTTCCCTGCTTATGCCCTCTCTCCCTCAAAAATAAATAAACATTAAAAAATGATTGAAACTCTTTTTCTGTAAGATCAAGAATAGGATAAGAGTGTCCATTCTCATCACTCCTGCTGGAAATAGTACTTGAAGCCCTAGCTAGAGCAATTGGGTAAGAAAAAGAAATGACAAACATCAGAATTGGGAAGAAAGAAGTAAAATTGTCTTTATTTTCAGATGACATGATTCTAGACATAAAATATTTTAAAGACTCAACCTAAAAACTGTTAGAACTAATCAAAGAATTCAGGCAAGTTGCAGAATACAAAATTGACATATAAAAATCAGTAACATTTCTATACACTCACTAGTAATGAATTTTCTGAAAAAGAAATTTAAAAAATTGATCTCATTTACAATAACTTCAAAACAATAAAATATTTAGGTAACCAAGGAGGTAAAAGGTCTCTCCTCCGATAACTATGAGGCATTGATGAAAGAAATCAGAGAAGACATAAATAAATGGAATGATACTCTGTGTTCATGGGTTGGAGAATTAGTGTTGGTAAAATGTCAATACTACTCAAAGCCACCTGTAGATTCAATGCAATCCGATCACCATCCAATGGCATTTTTTATATAAGTAGAAAAAAAGACTCCTAAAATTTATGTGGAATCTCAAAAGACTCTGAATAGGTCTTTTGAATAGCCAAAGAAATCCTGAGAAAGAACGAAGCAGGAGACATCACAATACCTGATTTCAAGCTATACTATAAAATTCAAGTAATTAAAACAGTATGGTACAGGCATAAAAGCAGATAAATAGAGAATGGAACAGATTAGAGTACTTGGAAATAATGCCAAGATTATATTTCAACTAATCTGTGACAAGGCAGTCAAGAATACTCTGCGGGTAAAGAGTGAAACTTGACCTCTGTCTTATACTACTCCCTCACATTAACTCAAAATGAATTGAAGACTTAAATGTAAGACCTGTGACACTATGAAACTCCTAGAAGAAAATGTAGGAATAAATCTCCTTGACATGGGCCTTGGTAATGTTTTTTAGGAAACCATGCTTAAAGCACAAGCAACAAAATTAAAAATAAGCAAATGGAACTACATCAAATGAAAAGTTCTGCACAGAAAAAAAATCAGCAGGGTGCCTGGGTGGCTCAGTCAGTTAAGTGTCCAGCTTCGACTCAGGTCATGATCTCATGGTTCGTGGGTTCAAGCCCCATGTCGGGCTCTGTGCAGAGCCTGGAGCCTGCTTCAGATTCTGTATCTCCCTCTCTTTCTGACCTTCCCCTGCTCTCGCTGTCTCTCTCTCTCTCAAAAATAAATAAAAACATTAAAAAAAATCAACAAACTGAAAAGACACTCTACATAATGGGGAAAAATATTTGCAAACCACATATCTGATAAGGCATTAATATCCAAAATATATGAAGAAATCATAAAATTCCATAGCAAACAAATAATCCAACTTGAAAGTGGACAAAGGATGTAAGTAGACATATTTTCCAAAGAAGACATATGAATGCCCAACAGGTACATGAAAAGATGCTTAGCAATACTAGTCATTAGGAAAATGCAAATTAAAACTACAATGAAATATCACCTTATGCCTTGTTAGAATGGCCACATCGGAAAGACAAGAGATCACAAATGCTAGTGTGGATGTGGAGAAAAGGGAGCCTTCGTGCACTGTTGGCTGGAATTTAATCAGTGCAGCCCCTGTGGAAAACAGTATGGAGGTTTCTCAAAAAGTTAAAAATAGAAATACTTTCTGATTCATTAATTCCACTTCTGGGAATACATCCAACAGAAATGAAAATACTAACTTCAAAAGGTATTTTCACTCCCTACCCCCATGTTTCACTGCAGCATTATTTACAGTAGCCAAGAAATGGAAACAACCTAAGTGTCCATCCCTGGATAAATAAATAAAGACATTATTTCACACCACACATGGGAATACTATTCAGCCATAAAAAATGACAAAATTCCACCATTTATGACAACATGGATGGACCTTGAGGGCATGCCAACTGAAATAAGTGAAAGATAAATACTGCATAATCTCATTTGTATGTGGAATCTAATACAAAAACAACCTTAAACTCCTTGAAAATGAGATCAGGTTTGGGGTTATCAGAGGCAGGAGGGCGAGGGCTGGGGAAATTGGAGGAAAGGGGTCAAACTTCTAGTTACAAGAAAAACACATACCAAGGCTGTCATGTGCAGCCTGATGTCCGGGGTTCACACTGCTGTGTGATATGCAGGAAACTTGCCAAGAGAGTAGATCCTAAGGGTTCTCATCCCTAGGGGAGTTTTTTTCTTTTTAAAAAATTATATCTATAAGAGATGATGGTTGTTAACTAAACCTATTGTGATCATCATTTCACAACATATGTAAATCCAACCATCAGACTATGAGCCTTACACTTATAAAGTGATATATGTCAATTACTTTGCAATCAAACTGGAAGTGAAGAGAAATCAACAGTAATAATATGTGAAATGGAAGTCCATGTCCCTGTGCCGGCCCAGCATCACCATCATGATGTTGATGGTAAAGCTGATGATGATAGCAAAAGCAGGAAAAGGTAAAAGTTAATGATTATGGAGTGCCCATTATTGCCTTCATTCCTTACGGCCACCTTAGGAAGGAAGTCCAAGTGATGTCCCGATTGTCAGATAAGGAAATGATGTGTAGAGACAGTAATTAGTTTGCCCAAGTTGGCCGAGCTGCTAAGTTGCAGAGCTAACCCAGGTTAGCCTGAATCCATGGACTTGGTCTTAACCGCTCATACTCTCCTATCTTTCAATTATACGAAGAGCTTGGGTTTGTGCTTTGAAGGCAAAAGTAAATAAGTAGCTAGAGTTATGATCCTAAAGATGGTCTTGCACAAAACAAATCATCCAACCATTTATTGCCACCTCACACACAATTCTGGATCTGTCTTTTTGATTATGACACACCAGCTACATCTTAAAACATCCATTTCTATACTTGGTTTTGTGACATTTTGTGGCATCTCTGATATTCAACAAGTAATTCATGAACGTACAGAAAACATTTTAACCCAGCTTCCTTTAAAATTAAATATTCTTCATCAAGCATATTATTCAAGGCTGCTATAGACTGAATTGTGTTCCTCCTAATCTTAGGTGTTAAATCCTAATGCTCAGTGTGATGGTATTTATGGGAGGTGATTAGGTCATGAGTGTGGAGCCCTCATGAATGGTATTAGTGACTTTATAAAAGAGACCCCAGAGAGGTCTCTTGCTCCTTCCACCATGTGAGGATACAATGAGAAGAACATAGTGAAAAAGCAAATTCTCACCAGACACAGAACCTGGCAGCACCTTGTTCTTAGATTTTCTAGCCTCCAGAACTAAAAGAAATAAATTTCTATTGTTTGTGAGCCACCCAAGCTATGGTATTTTTGTTACAGCAGCACAAATAGACCAAGACAGTGGGGAAAGCTTCATGTCATGAATTAAGTCCCCCAAATTTGGGGACAAAATCAACTTGTTCCCTCAATAGCCTGCCTCCTTGGTCCAACCTCCCGTCCTCTCCAAATCTGAGTGTGTGTGGGTCATCTAGAACCTCCTGTGGATGTACACCACTTGGAAGAGCCACCCTTCACTCCCCCTACAGATTCTGCTCCCCAGACCCCACAATCTCCAGTGGTTGGAAATGACACTGGATCAGGAGGCAGGAGGCAGGAAGCCAAGGTCAACCTGCCCTTTCAACCTTCTGCATGGCTGAGGTTTTTCTTGTAATATCTCTGGAAGGAAGGGTGGAGGAAAGAGACAACAAAGCAAATGGGTGAAGGAGAGAGAAGGGGGGAGCAATGGTGCATAGTGGTGAGGGCCACCCAGCATCAGTTAAGCATGCTCCGTGACCTACGGACATCATTTCCATCTCCATCATCACCCAGCCTCTAATTCTTCTTTGCTTGCTGAAAGAGTAAAATAAACCAAGTTAAAAACATGGTGGTGGGGGGGCACGTGGGCGGCTCAGTCGGTTGAGCATCCGACTTCGGCTCAGGTCATGATCTCGTGGTTTGTGGGGTCGAGCACCGCATGGGGCCCTGTGCTGACAGCTCAGAGCCTGGAGCCTGCTTCAGATTCTGTGTCTCTTTCCCTCTCTGCCCCTCCCCTGTTCAGGCTCTGTTTCTCTCTCTCTCTCTCAAAAATAAGTAAAATGTGAAAAAACAAAAACAAAAAACTATGGTGGAAATCTGGCCACTCAGCATTATGTTTTATGGGAGTAGTTTTCAGTGTGCATATATATCCATTGCCTGCCTGCAGGCCAGGCCACTGGAGACCAGCTCTTCTTATCTTTGTGGTCAGGTACAGGTACACTTCGCAGGTCTGTGCTGAGTGTTAATGGGCCCCCCATAGCACAGATAAATGAGAGAGGAAGTGAATGATTATTTGTTAAGTAACACAAATCCCAGTAGAAATAGTAACCTTATAAGTTGAAATCTTTTTAGTGTTAATTTTTTCTTAAACACATAGTAAAACCTTGGATTGCAAGGAACTTGTTCTGCGAGCATTCCACAAGATGAGCAAACGTTTCTAATAAATTTTAACTTGAGAAATGAGTGACATCTTGCAATATGAGTAGAACAGGATGCCAAATATCACATGATCACAACTGAGCCAATGGTTCTTGAAATTCCATTTGATATACAAGTGCTTTGGATTAAAAGCTTGTTTCCAGAACGGATTCTGCTCACAAACCAAGGTTTTACAATACGCTGCTCTGTAGCTGCAAGATGTGCATTTCATGTATTAGTACCTGATTGGATGAAAAGCTGCTAAGCCCATCATTAAGATGAAATTACAGAAAATGTATAGTTCCTTATTTTGATCAGATAGGAAATTGTTTTATTTCATAATTAAAGCTTGACTTCCACTTGTGGGAAGTGACCCCCTTCCTGGCAATGAGGGGGTGCGCAGTCCCCCACCCCAATTTGGGGGACGAGCTTCCTCTGAGATGTGCAGCTTTCACTGGAGTCGATTCAGAGAGAGGTTTGGTGAAACGGAGGAAGGAAGGGGTTTATCTCGGAGCCTCCTGCTCTTGTTTGAACAGCCTGCAGGGATTAACTTGTGGTTGGGTCTGAGCCAGAGAGATAAATGACACAGCCCTGTGTGCTCACATTCAGAGGGAGCTCTTGCCAAAATGGGACAAGGAAGGATTGTGTTCAAGAGAGTTCAGAACATCTTAATACAGCAGGATGATCCAGTCTGTGGTCTGGACTTTACGGAAAGCCCTGAGCCGAGCCTCCGGGGACAAGAGCTCATCCTGAGTGTTTAATATGCAAGTGGCATCTACCAGGGGAGCCATGCCCCTTGGAAACAATGCTGGGTGGGTCCCCCACCTCTTTTCTAACAGGTTTTTTTTTTAACAACCTCATGAACACAAAGGAAAGCAATCCACAGAAGGAAGGGGGAAGCACTAAATTTTATTAAAGTGGTTCTCAAAATTCAGATTCTGACTTTTCTAAAGCAGGAAAGTTTAGATGAAGTTTGAGAATGTCTCACCAATGCACATATTGTTCTTCACACGCAATATAGGATTGCTCACCAGTAGCCGATTTCAGAGAACATAGTATAAAGCCTTGCAGGAGCAAAGTTATAAAAGCACCTTTCAAACAACTTGCGTCCCTATATAATCCTGGTGTTCACTGGGCAGCCGGAGAGAGTCAGCCAGTTCAGGAAGCCGAAGGGCTTTTCCCTTATGTAGAGGTTGGGTTATAAAGGTAAAGGTTAGGGTAGCAATTAAACGTATTTAAAATTGTCCTTGAAAATCTCTTAAATTGACCATAAAATACAGTATACAAAGTTATATATAACTCACTAATTTGAGTATGTATCAGTGTACAATGCACAACACTTAATTGAATAATATAATAATACAATATATAAAGACGTGTAATTTTCCAGTATTTTTATTGCATGAACAGTCACATGGAGCACACCTAGTCGCATGTACGGAAGTGACAAATGTCCCCTCGGGCTCCTAGCCCAGCCACCCTCTGCTCCGCTTCTTCCACGCAGACTGCCATGTTATCCCGGAGTCCAGCCCTGCCCGGCGCCAGTTCTGGGTGCTTAGCCCCTCAGAGCAGACCCCTATGTGCTGCTGTCCCTCCCCAGCTGCGGGCGAGTAGAGGTAAGGTTACCACAGAAGGGAGGGCTGCTCGCTCTGTCCAGGAGTCCAGCAACACTTTTCCGGGCACCACGGGGCCAGATTCGACCATGTGGGTTCGATCTGGTCCCTCCACACCCCCTCCCACCGTGTGTGGACAGCAGTGAGTGACAGCCTTGCCATTCTTCATTTTCAAGGAGTTTTCTCCTCTTTTTGTTGGCAGAAGGTCGATGGCAGACAGAACTGTACAGTGTACATGGTGTCGGTCAGAAAACCCATAGGCTTGGGGTCACACAAAGGCGGACAACACCCGTCTCCAGAGATTCAGCAACTGTTTGTACCAGAGACCGAGGCCATACCCCTTCATGTCTCGGGATCTCCACACCTGTTGCTGAGAAAAAGCCAGCGGGAGCTCCACCCACATTATGTTCTGATACTTAAGCAAAATGAATCTAGGGGCTCCTGGGGTGACTCAGATGGTTAAGCATCTAACTCTTGATTTTGGCTCAGGTTGTGATCTCCAGGTTCATGAGATCAAGCCCAGAGTTGGGCTCTGAGCTGACAGTGCAGAGCCTGCTTGAGATTCTCTCCCTTTCTCTTTGCCCTTCCCCTCCTTGCTCACTCCCTCGCTCCCTCGCTCACTTGCTCACTCGCTCTCTCTCTCTCTCTCTCAAATAAACATTAAAAAAGTAAAATAAACAAAACAAGTCTATCTTGACAATCCCTAACTCCCTGCTAAAACCTTAATGGGATTCCAGGGTGGTGATCGCCTTCCTGATGTTATCTGGGAAATCAAAAATAAGGCTTGGACTTGCCATTTTTTTTCTTTTTCATTGTGGTCAGAGGGGTCACCATCCAACTCCCATATTTATGACATGCCTGTGATAAGGAGAGACTGCTCACTTATCTCTGAGGCGGATGACAGAAAAAGTATCAGGAAAAAATACTGCGATCCCTCAACTGCCCAGCAACATAAGATGAAATTACCCTTGAATCTGCAACCTAGCAGGTCCTGCCTTCCATTAAATCTGAATCCCCATTTTATTATAGACTTGAGCCAGTTATAAACGACTCACTGGGAAAGTGCATTTTATGATCTTGTCAGAAGAAATGGTTTCTGTGGGATCATTTTAAGCCAATAATTTTATACTTACCTCCATCTAAAGATCTAGGACATTAACTTATTAACCAATTTAGTGTCAAGCCTAATGCATTTTAAATACTTAAAACAAACACCAGGAAACTATGGGGATCGGAGAATAGATTTTCTGTCAGTGTTTAGTGCTTCTGCCTGTCGGGGATCTGTCTCCGTGGATTTGGGGGAAAGGGGCTGTGTTCTCTGCCTCCTCCACACATTGTTCCTCCTTTTGTTCCATGGGAGGGAAAATGTACATGTGGGGTGAAAGTTGGGCTGATTATTTCAGACCCAGGCTCGTTTCTATGTGACTGATGAGATCCTGGCCCTCAGCCTGTGGGACAAAATTGAAACCTTGTCCTCTCCACATAGCTCTGCTGGTCGGTCCTGGGATGTCCAGGCTGTGGTTTGTGTGTGTGTGTGTGTGTGTGTGTGTGTGTGTGTGTGTGTGAGAGAAAGAATTTATAGATCCCTAGTAAGAACTCTTTCGTTACAAAACCCACTGATCTTTACCACCCCTTGTGGCAGCGTCTACTTCTGCTGACTCCTTTGGAAACATTGTACTTTTAGTTCAAGTCTTAGACCCTACCCTTCTGGGGCCCCGCTGCTTCTGGGATGACTCCACTCTTATTGCCGGCTCCTTCTTCTCTGCCCATCTAGGTTGTGTTCCTTGGAACTTTGTCCCCAGCCACCTTTTCTTTACATGCTACATGGCTAGTGTGTTAGGAAGAGTGATGTCCCTCCAGATTGGCACACCCTAGTCCCCAGAACCTGTGACTATGTGATGCTGCTGGCCACAGGGACTGTGCAGAGGTGACTAAGAGTCTTTAAAAGCAGAGTGATGGTTGGCTTTGAGGAGGGAGGGAGGGGGCCAGCAGCTGAGGAATGTGGGCAACCGGTACCCGCGGAGCATCGCTCCTGGCTGACAGCCAGCAGAGAAACGGACATCAGTCCCCCAGACCTGGTTTCTGCTGACGACCTTGATTTCATCTGGTGAGGTTCTGAGCGGAGAACCAACTGAGCCATGACAAGCTAGACTTTCTACCTACGGAACTTCCGGATAATACATTTGTGTTGTCTTCAGCTGCTAAGTTAGTAGCCAATCATTTTAGCAGCCGTAGCAAATGATACATTCATCCTGAAAGCTCTTGTCTGTTCTCACCACTTCAGCTGACGGTGTAAAGGACAGCAAAGCCCTGTTTCCCACCTTGCGGTATTCCTTACTCCCACAACCACCTTCTGTTGGGCACCTCTACTTGAGTATCATTTTTTTTGTTTATTTATTTTTGAGAGAGAGAGAGGGAGAGCAAGGAAGGGGCAGAGAGAGAGGGAGAGAGAGAGAGAGAATCCAAGCACGCTCAGCACTATCAGCAAAGAGTCTGACAAGGGGCTTGATCTCACAAACCCGGAGATCATAACCTGAGCCAAGATTAAGAGTTGGATACTCAACCAACTGAGCCCCCAGGAGCCCCTCTACTTGGATACTTTAAAGACATGTTCAACTCTACCTGTTAGAAAGTGAACTAATTTTCTTCCCTCCCAAATCGTTTCTTTCTCTGGTGTTCTCTACTGCCAATCCTCCAAGCCAGAAAGCTGGCTTTAGGCTGGATTTTTCTTTGTTTTACTACTTGTATGTTCTTCCCTCCAGCAGGTCTTTGTTGAGCTGTGACTGTCTCAAGCAGAGGGCGGGGGGGGGGGGGGTTCTCCTGATCGCCCTGTTTCAGGTGGCAGCCTTCCCCCTGATACATACATTGTCTTTTTATTCACATCAGCCTCTGGTGTATTAGACTCTTCTTTGCTTTTCCCTCTTCTGGTTTGGAATATGGGCTCCATGTCTGATTTATTTCATTCATTCTGTTTAACAAGCAGTGCCACTCTAGTTCCTAAACATCAGGCATCTCTCTAAGCAGTTACACAAATATCCACTGATTTAACACTCTTTATTCCCCCAGTGTTGTATTTCTAGCTTCTAGACCAGTGCTCAGCACGTAGTAGTTGTTGAGGGAACAAACCAATGAATGAATTCAGCCTAAAGCTAAATCCTGTTCTTTTTATTTCCCTACTGTCTTTTAGATCAGCCGGTTTTGTCCATCCCCTGAATGCATCCTGAGTCCAGGTCTTCTGCATTATAGCAGCAATATTCAAGAGCTTGAATATTGTGCACCCTCCTCTCCTGTAGAGCCCACCTGGCAGGGTAGCTGCAGGGAAATTGTTCTCCTGGGTGAGGAATCGCCTGCCATTTATCATGTATGCTCTTCTTCAGGACTCTGAGCGGCTCCCCTCTGTTTGTAGGTCAAGCCCATATTCCCACAGGGTCTTTTGGGGCCCTTCCTGCATGTCTCTGCTTCCTCTCTCCACCCTTGTTTCTCGCCACACGCCTCTCACCCCTCCCTCCTTCCTCAGTCTTTCATCTCCAGCCAGCCTGAATGTTCAGTTCCCACATATGCCCTTTCTCCCTTTCCTTCCAAGACTGTGCAATGGTTTCTCGGCCCGGGGTGCTCCCCTTGCCATGTGCCCTGTTCCCCGTATTTCAGCCTCACTGTTCTACTCTGTGACTTCTCCCTGACCGCCACCCATCTCCACCACAGGAAGTGCCCATCTCTGTGTTCACTGGCTATTCTGTCTTGGCTTCTCTCATTCCCTCCCCTCTGTGTGTTGTAAAGACCTCTTTATCCCTGCCCTTCCTCGCTAGTTCACAAGGCCCGTGAGGCCATGGGCTGGGGCTCATGATCTACTTCAGCACATACCGCACCAGCTGGCACCTAGCTGGGTCTTGGTACGTAGTCACAAACCAGTGAATTGGCTTCCTGGGGCTTTGTGAGCCCAGGCCAGGCGACCTCACCAGCCAAAAGGGCACCTGTTTTGCCAGCATTGATTTGCAGGCACAATTTATGTGTAAATGCATTTTTCACTGTTCTGCCTTAGGACCCAATTTTTGAAAATTAGATTTTAAATGTCCCATCCTCCTCACTTACATCCCCTGCTTCTAGACATTTAGCGCATAATTTAAAATGAAAGGCATAGAAAATTGGACTCATTTAGTTTACTCTACTTGAAATCCATGTTAGGCTATTTTTAAATTCTCATGGATCTTGTGCTCTTTAGGGTGTGTGTGAAAGGGAGGGAGGGAAGGGGAGAAAGAAGGGGAGGGAGGGAGGAAGGAAGGAAGGAAAGAAGGGAGGGAGGGAGGAAGGAGATAAGGAAGATGCTTAAACGGTTAGAGATACACCATGTTATTATTACACATTTTTAAAAATATAATTTATTGTCAGATTGGCTAACATACAGTGCATACAGTGTGCTCTTGGGTTCAGGGGTAGATTCCTATGATTCATCACTTACATACAACACCCAGTGCTCATCCCGACAGGTGCCCTCCTCAGTGCCCATCACCCATTCCCCCCTCCCCCAACCTTCAGTTTGTTCTCTGTATTTAAGAGTTTCTTATGCTTTGCCTCCTTGCCCATTGCACTTTAATACACTCAGTTTTTGCATTAATTAGCCCAAATACAGTTTCCAAAGTCAAACACTGAGGGTAAGATTCAGCCTCAACACTGGCTGCACTCTGTTCTCAATGGCAGGGAGGTGCCAGCTTGCTCTGGGAGTCACACTGTGGAGTTTTGACATTCTTTTTCCTGCATTCCACACAGTCCCAGTCTTGGCCATGCCCACTGAGCCGATGAAGATGCCGGCTTTGGCAGTGGGCACAGCACCCCCGACTCCCAGACCCTGCTCTCCTAGGCACGCATGTGAACAGGTGGGCTTAGGCACTCCCTTCACCAGTGGTCCTGAATCCCCATCCTCACGTTAGGAGTGGGCACAGAACCTTCCGCTCACACACCCATTCCTCTACCAAGCTCTCTGTACCCCTTGGGAGTGAGTTGGAGGTGCCTTGCTGCCAGTGGTGCTGAATGTTCACGCTGATGTTGAGCCCATAAGCACCAGTGACCCCTTCTTTCTCCTAACGCATGGCTCACAGCTGGCCCTCGCCCTCCCCAGGGATGCCCAAGTGCCCACGGCCTCTGCTTATTGCTTCCCCGCCTGCTGTTCTCTGCTTTACGGAGCGATCAGAGCTATCGGAGCGATCGTGAGACTCAGCAGCAACGCCAGGAAAAGCGAAATCAGACCCGCCTTGTTATAGAGCTAGTAGATAATCCAACACATGCAGAGGGGAGCCCACCGCAGGGTGCCCTTCTCCTGCAAGCTGAAATCTAATGGGAGGGACAGAAAACCAAAAACAGAAAGAAAAACCTACCACCACCACCACTACCACCAGATAAATGAACCCCTCAAGAAAATAATTACAGGATTTTGTGAGGCAACAATCAAGGATCTGAGAGAAAATAATCGAGGAGGGAAGCAGCCAACGCCTGTAGGGAAAGAGCTCTCTAAGGAGCTAACATTTAAGCTGAAGCGTAAGGATAACCAAATCACCTCGATACAGGGAGCAGGGGGGTGCCACAGGGTGGGGAGAGAGCCCAGTATAGAGAGGCTGAGACCAGGCCAGGGGGTGCCGGATGTGAGGTGTGGGTGGGGAGACAGGGGCACTGACCATCCCACCCCCGCATGTTTCATGGAGAGAGCTTTAGATTTGGTTCCAAGGGCAAGAAGAAGCCAGCACGGGGTGTTAGGAAAGGCTTAAGGTTGGTAATTTCAGGCCCCTTCACTCCCAGCGGAGGGGCCCTGGAGAAGAGAGTACTAAGAATTTCTACAGAACTCTACAGCCAGCCTCCTCTGCTGAGTGGAAATGGAAAATACAATGGCTGGATGTGCCAATCCTCTGTTCAGGGCCCATGGTGGCCCCTTCGAAGCACAGCCAGTGTGGGCACCCTCAGCCCCCCCACCACTCCTGATGAGACCCAGTATTGCCTGCATCCCTGCAGCCTCTCCCTGCAAGGTGCCGCCCGGGAGCCTCACATGCACAGTGCCGCCTGGGCTGCGCAAGATCAAGGATTATGTTCCCTGGCGGCTGTTTTGATAAGGCTGAAACTCAGCTCTTTCATAATGTCATGTTCATTGCTGATAAGGCTTGTTTTCTCTTCCCTTGTCCATTTATAGAATTAACGGCACATGTCAGTGCAGACAGGCTCATTGCTCAGACGTGTGGGGCTGGGGCAGAGATACGGCACAAGGCACATGTACCGCGTATCTGATAGCGTCCTAAATCCACCTGGGAAATGACTGAGTATTGCACATACTGTTGTTCTAAGTTGCGGTTTTGGAGTATGAGTTTTATTATTATTCAGGTACGGTAAGCCAACAGGTCAGGCGGTGACTGTTGTTGAAAAGAGAGTTTGTAACTCATAGGTTCCAAGGGGGCTGCACACCTTGGGGGCCGCATGGGGAAGCACTGGGCTCAGTCAGGAGGCAGAAGGAGCGAGAGGAAAATGTGGGCAAGAGCCTTTATTTCGAGGGGCAAAGAACAGGTTTGGCAAGGCACGCAAGCTGAGGACTGGCTCGGGTGAGTCATTCCAGGGCTCCGGGGAGTCGGGCTGGCCTCGGTTGCCTGGTACCTGGCCCTGGGTGACTAGGACGGGGGGATGGTGGCCCCAAGGGACAGCTGGGTCAAGGAGGTGGGCTCTGGATTGGCTGGGGTTCATACAAAGTGCTTGCTCTCAGGCCAGTTGTTTACTCTCTCGGGCAGTCCCTCCAGGATCAGCAAAGCTCATAACATATAGAATTGTTGAATCACTGTGTCGTATACCGGAAACTTCAATAACATTGTTCATCAACTAGACTTCCATTAAAAAATTAATTAGTAAATAAATAAGTAGCCACAAACACTAAGAAACTATAGAAAATTAAAAAAAAAAGATTAGTACCCTTGGAAAATATAACTTCTCAGTGGTTGGAGACCAGGTATGGATTTAGAATTCTTGGATCTCTTGGATTCTATTCCAGAAAGCTGAGTGCAGGACACCTGGCCATGGTCTCCAGCCCCCCCCCCCCTCGAGGGCTGGCTCCTTTCTTTGTTATCTCTGTCATCTGTCACCATAAGTGCCGTACACACAAGCCTATGGACACCCTAACCTGCATGTCCAAGCTCTGTCCACCCCTTTGTGGGGAGGCTTGAATGTACTACTAGATCCCCTTCTGGAAGGAGGGAAGGGCTTCCTCTGGATGCTGAGTGTCCTGTGGGCACTCAGTCTCAGGCCCTTGCTGGGGATGCCAAGGTTCATGCCTGGACCCAGCACCCAGTCAATGAAGGGGTATAAAGGCCTGGTCCATCGTTACAACCTGGAACAACTCTGGAGGGCTGCCTGGCTCCAGAGGCCCCACAGACTGGGCTAGGGCATTTGTCAGGGGTGTGCCGCAGCCTAACAGTCCTGTTCCTCCCTGAACCCCCACAGGCTCTGAGCGGAAAGGCACTCCCCAATACATCTAGCTCACTTAGCACCCAATATCCCTCTCCTACCCAATATCCACACCCCCACCCCTGCAGACGGCCAGCCTCCTGGGACCCCTTGGCTCAGGGATGCATGGGCTGCTGGTGCTGGATACCCCGAGTTTGGGCCTCTTGCCCGAGTTTAAGAAGCAGGCCCAAGGACATTTGGGTGGAGGAATTCCAGCACCCTGGGTCTCAAGAGCAGGGACTAGAATGGGGGAGGCAGGAACTGCAAGGGTCGAGGCCTCCTCACCCAGTCTCTTGAGTCTGAGGCCCCTCTGGTATAGGTGGTAGGGCAATCCTGGACTGAAGAATTTTGGAAGATGAATGGCTTTGAGCAGAAGCAAGAGGCTTCATTCCAGCACTTTCCTGTGAGATTTTATACTGTGTGATCTTTCCCACCTGGCACGTGTTTGTCATATTTTTTTCTCTGTTAACTTTGTCAGTGTGCTGACTTCGCTGCCATGCGTGGGCTGGGGATTGAAGGAAAGGAGAGACCCACCAGCTTGCATCTGCTTCTATGAAGACTTAGTCCACAAGCAGCAGATGCGTGGTCATGTGTGGCCTGGTCACAGGGCCACGTGGGGGTGACGGGAAGTGTCTGGACGTGGGTACAGAGCTCGCGCGCACACGCGCACGCATGTGTATGTGTGTGTCTGTGCGTATTGGCGGGTTGTCCCTAGGAGGAAGGAACGTCAGAGGCAGCCTAACACATACTTTTGTGAAACTGTCCCCAAATGGAAGATTTTCCCATCTCACCAGCTGGCTCAGTGTGACCCATCTGGCCTTTTCCCCCACTTGTTTCGTAAAAGGTTGAGAAAATATGTCAACAAGAAAACCGTAGGTAGGATCTTAGATTTTTAATTCACAGATATATTTAAAACATTTAAAAATGTTTATTTATTTTTGAGAAAGCGTAAGAGAGAGAGAGCGCATGCACAAGGGAGGGGCAGAGAGAGAGGGAGACAGAGGATCCCAAGCAGGCTCCACGCTGTCAGTGCAGAGCCCAAGGTGGGGCTCAAACTCACAAACAGCAGATCATGACCTGAGCCAAAATTAAGAGGAGGCACTTAATGGACGGAACCAGCCAGGCACCCCAAATTCACAGATATTTTATCTTCTTGGGGATGTCTTATTGAGATGCCCTGATTCTACTTCCTCCTTTTGGTGCTTGCTCACAGTGGGGAGAGGCTGGAGATGCTGTGAGCTCCATCCTCTGGGCTGAGTGTGCCTTGGAGGCAGGGAATGTCTACTGGCCGGTAGAGGCATGGCCTTCATTCAGAGCCTTGAATGGAACCACACCAGAGGGACGGCTCACTGGGCAGTGGTGGCTGCTGGCTAGCCCTGATGTACACAAAAAAGCCAGTTCACTTTGGACACTGTCACAGCCTGTAAGAGGCAGCAGTCCCACGTCACCCAGGTTCATCCAGATTTGCACTGTTCCAGCGCCTGCCAGATAGCATGAGGTGCAGGATGGGCAGGGACTTGATGCCTCTATGTTGTAGGAGGCATTGTTGATGCCTTGGGGTTTATTTTATCTTTTTTTTTTTTTTAGATACGAACCACTTAAATCTCCATAATAACACAATGAAATAGGCACTATTAAGGTCCCATTAAGAAGACAAAAATCTGGGGACGCCTGGGTGGCTCAGTCCATTGAGCTTATGACTTTGGCTCAGGTCTCGATCTCATGGTTCATGAGTTTGAGG
Source organism: Suricata suricatta (assembly GCF_006229205.1). Lineage (NCBI taxonomy): Eukaryota > Metazoa > Chordata > Mammalia > Carnivora > Herpestidae > Suricata > Suricata suricatta. Next base: position 105,660,123 of record NC_043701.1, read on the forward strand.
CCTGTGTTGGACTCTGTGCTGACAGCTCAGAGCTTGGAGCCTCCTTCAGATTCTGTGTCTCCCTCTCTCTGCCCCTTCCCCACATGTGCTCTCTCTCTCTCAAAAATAAACATTAAAATTTTTTTTTAATTAAAAAAAAAAGATGAAAATCTGAAGCACAGAGTAGGTAAGTGTCTTGACTAAGGACACACAGCTAATACGTGGCATAGCTAGTGTTCACCTTGGCAGTCTGAATCCAGAATTTATACCATCAAACACTGTATATCATGTAGTCATGGAAATATGGGTGTCTTAATTCTCTCTGACTGTGCAGTCAACTATTCAGTCACATCCTGTGCTTTAAATTACCTGCATGGTTTTCCACCAGAATTTTTCTTTTTCTTTTTCTTTTATTTCAGAAGTAGAACCCAGTGGTTCATCGCTTACATCTAACACACAGTGCTCATCCCAACAAGTGTCCTTCTTATGCCCATCCCCCATCCCGCCCATCCCCCTCACCAAACACCCCTCCAGCAACCCTCAGTTTGTTCAGTCTTTAAGAGTCTCTTAAGGCTTGCCTGATAACTTGATATTTAAACATGGCAGTTTTGTCATCTTCTCTTTTTATATCATTCCTCTGGCACCTGCCCCTCTCATACCCATGTACTCTGTTATGTTTGTAATAGAAACTGAAGTGTATTGTAGATTCATTTCTTTCTCAGTCCATAGGTCCTCTTTACTGGGGACCCTGTGTGGCCCTCTCTCTCCTCCTCAGCCTGGATTGCATTTGTGTCTCTCCTGTACCCTCCTCTGAGTCATTTTTCATGACCTCAGGCACTTGGTGTCCTCATCCATATAGCTTGGTGTTCTGAACATAAACCATGTCATCTTCATTGTGCTGGCCCAGTACCTGGCCTGAGCTTGTGTAGCAGGACATCCTAGGCACCTTCCCTGAGCCCAGGACTGCAATAGGCACTAACAGTTCAAAGAAGATAAAACCCTGGGGTGCCTGGGTGGCCCAGTCCGTTGAGCGTCTGACTCTTGATTTCAGCTCAGGTCATGATTCTAGGGTCGTGGGATTGAGCCTTGCATCAGGCTCTGCACCGAGCATGGAGCCTGATTAAGATTCTCTCTCCCTCTCCCTCTGCCCTTCTCCCCTGCTCTCTCTCTCTTTCTTTCAAAAATGTAATAATAATAATAATAGAAAGATAGAATCCATCAGGATCAGCCATGTCCAACATGAACTTGATGACCATAGGAAGGTCTGAAAGGTCTGGAAACCCAGAAGTCGGGGTGCAGGGCAAGAAATCAGACTCTTTAACCCAGAGAGCATCTTGGTGAGTAGAAAGGCAGCAAACATTTGAAGAGAGTGTTCCAGGCAGAGAAGACAGAGCCACGATGTACATCTCACGAGTCAGAAAAAGCACTGCATTGGCTCAAGTCACCACCGTGGAGACGGGGCGGGAGGGCACCCGGATGCTGGGCCCGAGGGCTCTGAAGCTACGGGACCCGGCCCTTCTCTCCTCTCTGTTAGCCTGTGTCAGCTGCGTCCTCTCGCTGTGACTAAACTGTGGCTGCAGGCAGCACCCAGCCCTCGTTTTTCAGCATCTCCAGCGGCGAGGGGAAGTCCTCTTCGGCCAGTGCACATCTGAGAACTCAGGAGTGAGGAGCCAGTTTGTTCATATGAATGTGTCCTCAAACCAGGACAGACTCAGCTAAGAAGATGGTGGGCAGGCCAGCAAGGGGCCGAGTTGAGGATGCGGAGCACCCCGAAAGGGAAGGGTGTTGGCCAGATAATCCCTCTGCAAGAGGTGGTGAACGTTGGTTGATATGCTAGGGAACTGAGGGGCAGAGCAATTGTGGTTAAAAATGTCCCCTCTGTGTCCCCACCCCACCCGGCCAGAATCTGCTGGGTGCAAGGAGCCGACCGTGACTGGGCTAGCCGCCTAGTTACCTCCCGAGACAGCCAAGAGGGAGACCCGCGTAGTTGGGGATCAGATTAGCTGTACAAGGTTGCCATTCCTTGGCCTTGAACACAGTCTGAGTTCCGCTGCCAGCTTTCCAGGATCTCTCTTCCGAGGGCAATAACCCAGGTCAGGTCTCGGGTGCCTCTTGTCTCAAATAGGGAGATGCCAGGCTCAATGTTTAATGGTTACATACGTGAAACCTGAAAAGGAAATTTCCTTCTGTGAAATATAGAATGCCTTCAGGGAAATTCATCAGCCATGTTTCATGACAATTATGCAGTAGGATTATGTATTTGAGAACACATAGATTTTGTCATAAAACTGAACGGGGTTGGGGCACCTTGGTGGCTTACTCAGTTAAGCGTCCGACTTCAACTCAGGTCCTGATCTCATGGTTTGTGGGTTTACGCCCTGCATGGGGCTCTGAGCTGTCAGCACAGAGCCTGGAGCCTGCTTTGGATTCTGTGTCTCCCTCTCTCGCTGCCCCTCCCCTGCTCACACTCTGTCTCTCAAAAATAAATAAACATAAAAAAAAACTGAACTGGATCTGAAATTTTTTATTTACTCCTTGCATTAACTTCCCTCAGCCTCAGTCTCCTTATCCTCAAGAGGGATTTAGAGAGTTATTGTAGATGAGATCATGCACACATATGGCCCATCACACGCTACCTCCTGCGAGCTCACTGTCCTTAGCTTAAGAAGATCAAATGTGGATTTGAGCTTTTTTTAAAAAAACACAAATTGTTTAAGAAAATCATATTCCATTTTAAAAACCAAGCCCCACATTCTATTCCTTGTTCTATCAAAAAGAGAAGTGAATCATAAGTGTGTGTGATGTGTGCATGCATGTGCACATGTTTGAGGGAAGTGAGGAGAAGGAAAAAGAAGAGTGTATATTCTCGGGGCACCTGGGGGGCTCAGTCGGTTGCGAGTCCCACTTCGGCTCAGGTCATAATCTCATGGCTTGTGAGTTCTAGCCCCTCATCGGGCTCGGTCCTGACAGCCTGGAGCCTGCTTTGGATCCTGTGTCTCCTTTTCTCTTTGCCCCTCCTCCACTCATGCTCGCTCTCTCTCTCTCTCAAAAATAAATAAAAACAGTAAAAAAAAGAAGAGTGTGTATTCTCAAATGTACATTACTAGCAATGCAAATATATAGACATCTTAAACAATTTTTAAAATACTGTAGAGCCACCTGGGTGACTCAGGAGGTTAAGAGTTTGAATCTTGATTTTGGCTCAGGTTATGATCTCATGGTTTGTGAGTTCGAGCCCCAAACCCAGCTCTGTGCTGACAGCCTGGAGCCTTCTTGGGGTTCTCTGTCTCCCTCTCTCTGCCCCTCCCCTGCTCACTCACTCTCTCTCTCTCTTTCAAAATAAACAAATAAAACTTTAAAAATTTAAAAATATGGCAAATGGATGTCGAGGTCACAACTCTTTCAATTATAGATGCCAGAAAGGGAAAGGCAACCGCGTGGGTCGGCAGGGAGAGCTGGAGAGAGTCAAATTATCTTTTCGTTTGGTAGAAATATTTGGCTAGTGAGGACACATGCATGGGGGCTGTGGCGTCAGGCTGCTGGGAGCTGATGCTGTTACCTTTTTTCCTGACCTGCTTCACATACCACGCCTACTTGGTTTTCCTTCTTGTCATTGCGACGTGCTGATTTATTAGGCTGTGCGCTTCAAGGGCACCGGGAGATTGCGTGTAGGAGCAGGCCTGAACTGGGAAAGTGAGAATTACTGTATCGGATGACACCCAATTAACTCATGACAAGCACAGCAGGTGAAACTGGAACTCGGGCTTTATCTTTCATGTAGCAGAATCAGTCACTGCGTATTCAATGTGTTTAAACCTCGCGGAGCTTAGCTACTCACTTCTCCTTCCTTCCCACCTGCCCGCCGTCTCTTCTCATGTACTCAGGGCGGTTTCTACAGACAAGCCCCTGAGACATGCTCTGGGTTCAAGGGCAGTGGGGCGGGACCCCACAGCCCCCCCACCCCCTCCCTAGGCAGCCACGGTCACCCGCCATCACGCAGAGCAAACAGTGTGAACGGAAGCATAAACATACTTCAGAATAATTCGTTTTACTTTCTTGGCGGGCAACTGAGCCCTAAGATGGTGCTCCGGTTCTGGCAAAGCTTTCCCACCCTCTGACCTTCGGGTGCCTCTGCCAGTGAGGTTATTCTAAGACAACATTCTCGGGGCGCTTGGGGGGCTCAGTGGGTTGAGCTTCGGCTCAGGTCATGCTCCCATGGTTCGTGGGTTCAAGCCCCACGTCAGGCTCTGTGCTGACAGCTCGGAGCCTGGAGCTGCTTCCCATTCTGTGTCTCCCTCTCTCTGACCCTCTCTGCTCACATTGTCTCTCTCTGTCTCTCAAAAATAAAAAATAAATTAAAAAAAGACAACATTCTCACTCAGATCCCCAAAGGGCAACATCTGGACGGAGTTCATCTCTGCATCCACTTCCAGGTGTGGCTGTGACATTGGCGGTGGAAGGTCAGAGCCCCTGTGTTGGACTGGCCCACGTCCCGCGTGCACCCTAGCTTCCTTTGGTGTGGGGATCATGCACCACATCAACTAATCTTAACATAACCTCTGGGGGAAAAACTGATTTGGAAATTATTGGCAAAGTAAAATAATATGACTTTAAATGCCTGATATTCTAAAACACAAATCTAATTTTATGTGCAACTGCTGTTTCGGATTATCCATGCCTCCCCTGGCTTCAGTGAGCATGGAAAATCCTTCAAGATCTCTACTTCCTTCACTTCCTCAGGGAGTCATTTTTTAACCCCCTCAAGCTGGGTGGAATCTCTTCAGCGATGCTCCCACAATGAATGCTGCTTTAAGCCTCCACCACGGAACTGAGTTCTTTGCTTTTATTCATCATGCATTTATGTCACTGAACTTGGTGCTCTTCAGGCTAAGGGCAGCGTCAGATTCATCTCTGCAGCCAGAGTGCCCAATGCACAACCAGGCACACGGTGAGCCTTTACGAGACACTGGATGGCTATAAGAATGAGAGTCAGTCACACCCCCAAAGAGAAGACTGCTCTCTGCTCCCACTTATTAATTCTGTCTGATCCATATCTGGCCCTTTTCTTCTCCCTCCAAATCTCTTATGGATACCAGAGGAAGAGAGAGAAATAAAGAAATTAGCAACAGCACTGAATAATGACCTACCCATGAGAAGGGAATCCATTGCTAATTTAGCGACGGTGTTTTTATTTGTTTCCAACCCTAGGGAATTGACAACAACCAGTAAAACCCAGGAGGGATTGTATCCTGTTTAACTCAGGCACCTTCTCTTGAGATTCAGCTTCAGTGACCACCACACATCGTGGTAACAGAAAAATGCTGTACATAAACAAACACACACATGCAAATAAAAATCTATAAAATCACATGAAGTTGATGTCTTAGTATTAGGAATGAAGCAACATGAATATAAGCCTCAGAGAACTGTTAATCATTTTCTCACCTCAACCTACTAAGAAACCACCTGTACATGAATATATTTTTATATTACACCATGGTAATTTATTTTGAGAAAATACGTTAGCAGCCTTCTGCCGTACAGTTCACATTCAATCAGGTTTCCATTTGTTGATGGCTGTCCTCTACAATTGCCCGTGCTCTTTGTAACTCTGACTTCTTACAGCATCTTTGCTCTCTCCTTAATTTACTCCATCTGTGAACACCCACTCCATGTGGATGATGGCTAAAATTTCACATGCATCTATCCAATGTGCATTTTCTGAGCCCTTGTGTTATTTAAAATAGAAGTCACGGGTTCTGTAACAATGGGCTCTGGGATAGTCCCTCACTGGCTATGTGACTTTGGTCCTTACTGCCCCTCTGTAACCTATATAAAATAAGGATAATGATAGAGTGGCTTTGTAGGTACCATCATTGTTTAGAACAGTACCTGACACACAGGAAGTTCTCAATGATATCATTATATCATTACCTTGGTATCATGTTTTCTGCACAGCGAGTTTTCAATGTGACAAGATCACTCTAGTATCAGCAGAGACTCATGACTGGTGTTTCCGTCTTGCCCTCCAGTGTAAAAGTTGCCTTGGGTAGCACTTCATATCATGGTTTCTCTCATCTTTTAAGGTCCTAGACATACCATTTCATCTCACTTATCAAGACAAGTCCATTGTTCTATGTTGTTGAGTTCCCTGGGACTTTGTTACCTCGATGTTACTCCTTCATCTTCATGCATGCTTTAATTACTCAAATAAACAGAAATTCTTCATTCACTCAAATGGAATGATACTTTAGGTGTTTGACAATTTCTCAGAATTTGGCAATGCCTCCTTTGTTTTCCACGTCTTCCTTTTGGAGGATTTTACTAATGGGGGTTAATTGTGTCTAAACTGATCCTTGAATAATGGTCTTTGAAATCTGATGACCTCTTTCTGTAAAACGAGGCCAAGCCTTGTGTTACTAGAATCATTATGTTAATAGAAAATTCCAGGAAAATGGCAAATGTTAGACAAAATTTGTGGTGAATGCTAAATGGATGAGGTCCCTTTGGCTCCCATTTTCAAATTTGAGATCACACTATGCTGAGCTCATGATGCTGCTGCCTTTATGGATTGAGGGTGGTGGGGCTGAAGTTCTTTAGAGTCAATACTTCCTTCAATCTGATAGCAAGTCATTTCCTGTTCTATTATCATGACAAATATTGCTGTCTTTTTATTATGCAAACAAAATATATAATGCACAGAAAACCTAGTTAGATTTGTTTTCCACTTACCATTCTCTCACCTTCCTTGTTTACACTGAAAAGGATATTGCTGGATAACTCGGTCATTTTTTTTCATCAGACTTATAGGGGCATTTTTGGATCATCAGTTATCTTGAAGATTTATGGGAAATGTTGCTGTGTGCTCCAGGGAGAAATCAGTGTTAGAGTCTGGCCCCCAGCTCTCTCGTTGTCCCTTGACAGTGTGTCTCTCTTAGATTTAAATAGTGCCTAATATAGTGCCTGGCAGGAAATGGGACCCAGGTTAAGTTCCTGTAATGTTGATTTGTGTTTGTACCGTGCACTCTGCTAAATGCTTTCACAGATTCACAACATTTAATTATCAATCAGTTTTTGTTTAGTTGGATTCATGAAACTAATTCTATGAATTCCATCCTCATAATATTCCAAATCTGGAAATCAGATTCTCTTAGCAAATGGAGAAGAGGGGAGGCATTTCTGCATTTTCCCAGTCAGAAGACCTCCTGACCTGTAGTCTTCAGCCTCCTTCAGCATCATGTTTGGTTTCTGGATACTTGCCTCAATACCACTCCCATCCTTTTGGTCTCTGCTCTAAGCTGGTTAGAGAAGGAAGGAAGCAGAAGGAAGGTGAGAAGGGAAGAAAAGATGAGCCCTATTCTCAGTGCATCTTGGGCATATTATTTAGGAAGGTTAAAAACTTAAACTCCCTGTCTACAGTAATGGCTTCTCTGGAAGGTTGCAAGTCAGCCTAGTGAATATGTGTGTGAGGCACTTGAGGCTGCCTGGCTGGGAGGTGGGTCAGGATCCAGGATGTCAGTGCAACACCTCTAGGCAAGCGGAAAGGCTCATCCAACCGCCTGGATGTTCCTATGTGGGTCCTAAGTGTCGCTAACTGGAGCCTCACAAGCTTAGATTCACCAGGACGTCGTTATTTCTGAACAACATCATTAATGTGGTAGATACCTGCATTATCTAGATATAAGACTATGGCTTTCTTGTCCTCAAGGGAGGTGCTGTGAATTTTTGTCCTTTGGAGGAAAGGTGCTATCACAACGTAATTGGAGTTACATACGATCACCAGGGGCTTCTTACGTAACTCTCACTCCCTCAGTGATATCATCTAGTCTCGCCGCTTCACACACCAGCGTCTTCCAAATGCCCATCTGCACGCCAGACCTTTTCTCGACTCACACAGCCAACTTCATACTTGACATTCCCATTGGATGGCTCATAAACTCAACTTTATCAGATCCAAAAGCGGACTCTTTTTAAGCTTCTCGGTTGCTTTTATTGCTTCCAGCTTATTGAGGTATAATTGACAAATACAACGGTAAGGTATTAAAGTATACAACGTGATGATTTGATACATGTATGCTTATGAAAGGAGCCTTCCACCTCCCTCTGGTTAATTAACACATCCATCACCACACATTTACCTTCTTTTTTTTTTTGGTGAGAACATTTAAGATCGACTCTCAGTAAATTTCAGTCTGAGATCTGAACTTTTGCCCATCTCCTCAAACTGGTTTCACCGGCATTTTTTCTCCCTCAGTTGATTTCAACTCTGTTTTCCAATGGCTCAGGGCAAAACCCTTGTAGTCATTCGTGACGGGTCTCTTTTTCACACACCTGAATTCAATGCATCAGGCACTCCTGCTGTCTCTATTTTTAAAATATATCTAAGACCTGCCTCTTATCACCAGCTCCTGAGACACCATGCTCTCAGTCCCTCCCACCACCTTGTCCCGGATGATCTCTCTAACCCTCCTGTGTCTCTGCTTCTCTCCTGTCTTCCTAGAGTCTATTCTCAACAGAGAAGCCATGAGCCAGTTTGTTGCCTTTCTTCTCCGGTATTTTCTCGTTTTGTTCAGGGCATGCTAAATCCTGACATGACTTTCCAGTCACCACAGCTATGTAACAAATCACCCACAGCCCTAATCGCTCAGAGCCATTGATTGTGAGCACAAATTCTCTGAGTCAGGCATTTAGACCTAGAGCAGCAGAGATGGCCTGTCTCTGTCTCATGATGTCTGGGTTCCTCAGACTCTATGGCTCAAATGATCTGAAAGCTTGCTCACTCACATATCTGGCTGGAGGTTGAGACCTTTACCGGGGCTGTCAGCCAGAGCATCTATGAATGGCCTCCCCATGTGGCCTGGGCTTCCTCACAACATGGTGGCTGGCTTCCCAGTAGGAAGAGCCAGGCAGAAGCTGGACACTAGCCTCAGAAGTTAAAGAGCATCCTTCCTGCCATTCTCCACTGGTTGTCATGTCATAACCTGTTCGGATTCAAGAGGAGGGAGATAGATTTCCATGCTTGATGGAGAGTGGCCAAGCTCTGGGCTCCTGTGTGGGACCAGGAATATGAGTGTGGCCATGTTTTTGGAAATACGATCTGCCACAGTGGCCTACAGGATTGGAGCTGGGCTATTTCTCTGCCCTTCTCTCTTTTTCCCAGAGCACATCCAGATTTTGCTGGAGGACTCAGGGATGCTCCTGCCCTAGAATCTTTAGACTGGTTGTTCCTTACACCTACTATGCTCTTCCCAGGATGGTTGCTTCTGTGCTCCCCTCCGCCCTCTTCATGCTTTAACTCAAATGTCACCTTCCCAGTGATGCCTGACCACTCTGCTGCCCCGTTCTGATCCCCTTCTCTTGCTCTGTAGTACTTACTATCTCCTAGAATTCTGTGGAACTTTTATCTTAATTCTTAATTACCTACCCTTACCAGAATTAAGCATTACACAGGCAGGAATCGTTATTGCTTGTGTTCACTGGTTTACTCCAAGGGCTCGGAGCAGCGCGTGGCACATAAATGTGTATAAGATGTGAAAAAGGGCATTTCCGCCTGGGGACGTTCTGAATTTTGCAGTAGTCGCTGCAGAAGAACCAGGGAGCAGTCTCGGCTTCATGGAGCCACAGCACCACAATTTATTTTCGATGTGAGCATAGTATCTGAAACACAGTAGGTGCTAAAAATAAACATTTAACTAATTTATTTGGAGGAAAAAACTCAACACAACTTAACTTGTAAATGAGACTGGCATAAATCAATAAGATAGGAGACCAACTTAAATAGTTGCCTTCACTGTGTACATTTCTTTTTTTTATTTTTTAAAATGTTTTTCTTTATTATTGAGAGACAGAGAGAGACAGAGCATGAGCATGGGAGGGGCAGAGAGGGGGGAGACACAGAATCGGAAGGAGGCTCCAGGCTCTGAGCTGTCAGCACAAGGCCTGACTCAGGGCTCAAACTCACAAACCGTGAGATCATGACCTGAGCCAAAATCAGATGCTTAACCAACTGAGCCATCCAGGCACCCCATCATTGCGTACATTTCTGTTTTTATCTATTATGAACTGATGAACCAGAACTTTGTTTTAATTTCTGTATAAATATTTGGTTCCTTTTTGAGGAATTTCAAGGTATATTTTCCAGTTCCAAATATACTTCCTGTCCCTCACCCGAGCACATACATGTTGATAAAACTAAGATCCTGAGAGCCCCCTAGGAAGAGACTCAAGGCAGAGAGTCAGGAAATATGGCTTCTACTTTCCACATCCCCCAACTTTAGAGTGGCATGCATGAAGTGCCTTTGAGAATAAAGGGTGAAATAAAAGTAATAATAAAGTCCGCATTAGCAATAATACCAGTAATGGTAGAAATGGCCGCAACATCAGTAATGACAGCTGCCATCTGTTGGGGGCTTCTCTCTGCCACCTGCTCTTCTGGACACTTCATACGCACATCTCAGTCAGCGGTCACCTTGAGAGGAAGACATGTCCATTCCCCAGAGGAGGACACAGAGGCCATCAGGGCTGGCTCCAAGAGGTACCAAGCCTCTTTTTATTGGTTAAGTGCCTCTTTGACCCACTGAGGAATAACATCATCTCTTCCTTCAACATTTGGTGATTACGAGGCTCTGAGTTTCTCTGGAGGAGCCGCTGATCTCCCAGCTTTGGAAGCTGAGCCACTCATGTCAGCTACTGTCACAATCATGGTTCCATGTGTTCCGTAGTTAAAGGGGCCGTAGGCCCATGCTACTACTGGTGAGGTTTTTTTGGCTCCATCAGAGGATGGGAGTTGTTCCTCTCTCTGGTATTTTTTTTTTTTTTTTTTTTTATCCTCTGCAACCAAGCTCCTTACCAGCAGGTGGGAAAGGGGAGAGGCACAGAGCACAGGGGCTTCCATGCCAGATACCACGCAGGGCATGGTGACCTTGCTCCCTGCCACCATCTCTGCAGAGATGCTGGAGGCCTCAGAGCATTCCCACTGAGGCAGCCATCTCGGTGATTTGAGAGTTTTCCAGACCTAGGAGGTTATCATCTCTTTCTGCCTGACGGTGATCCTTTGGTTTTTAGTCGAGCAATTGTGGGTTGGGTTCAATCTCTGAGTACAATTGCATCAACTTCGGGTTTTTGTTTTGCAGAAATGAGTGTGCAGGAGAATACTCTGAAGTACATGGAAATCCTCGAGGAAAAACTGCGTAGGTAAGGAGAAGAATTTCTGTGTTACAGACTCCGTGGTTCATCTGGATTCTTAATTATAACGGAATGTGGTGAGAGCAGAAAAAAAGGCTTGCCCATGTCTGTAATGAGTTGACAAAGAAAAAACACACAAAAAGGAGCCCTTGGAATCCTGTCACAGGATTGAAGCAGGTGTATTATAGACATCTCCCAGCCGTTTTCTCCTCTTTATAAAAGAGATTAAGATGTTTAAAAATGTCTGGGGCAGATCACAAGTCAGTCTCCATGTTGCATAAGAAGAATCTTCTTTGCCATGTTAAATTCCAAATTCATGCCTTAGTCTGTTTGTTTTTTTTCTTTTTTTTCTTTTCACGGTCTGAAGTGGGTCTTAGTATTTCGACCCAGCTTATGCGTGTTTGGAACAATATAAGAAATATGCATCTGAGGTTCTGTTTTGAATCCCGAATCAAAACCAGCATGAAAATTCGTGGTTGCTTTTTTTTTTTTTTTTAACCCAATTAGGAATTCAGATTTGAGAAACATTACGGATGTTGCAGCGTGTCAAGATGTTTCTCATTTTTGTGGATGTGTGCTCGTGAAAATAAATCCCAGCCACCGGGATCTGTTCCTAATTAAGGAAACAAGTATGAGGATGTAATGTGTACTTTCTTCCCTGGGAGTCACTCAGCTTTATGGAGGCTGTTTTGCTACTATTTTGGAAGTTGGTAAATAACTCTTTAAATAGGCTACGCTTTATAACTGTGTCGGCTGAGATACTGCCGTGGGCAAAATACTTCTCCCTTAAGGGATACTGAGAGGGGCTGTCTGGCTGAGTCTGTCCTGCAGGGCAAGGAAAGTACTATGGGGTTTGTTCTAAAGTTTGCAGAGCGAGTTCTACCAACCACCGACTGATATCTCCCTGCCTCCAGCCCAGGAGAGAGGCCAGTGGTCATAGAGGGTGTGGGCTAAGAAAGGCATGCAGGTATAGGCATCCTTGAGGGAAATGCCTCCCCTCCTTAGAAAGGAGGCTATGCATCCGGGTCAGGTTCTGCCTCCCCTTCTTCCACCTTCCAAGGCAGGTTTCAGCATATGACTGGTTGATCTTATCCAGCCGCCCTGTTCAGCCACAAGCACCACACATACCGTTCGTTCTGCTAGGTTATTGGGGAGCAGGCTGGAATGATAGGAGCTTGGCCATTGCTAGAGAGCCGCCCACTTAAAATGCAGCTTTTCAGGGGTGCCTGGGTGGCTCAGTCGGTTGAGTATCTGACTTCCCCTCAGGTCATGATTTCATGGTTTGTGAGTTCGAACCCAGGCTGGGCTTTGTGCTGAGAGCTGGGAGCCTGCTTCAGATTCTGTGTCTCCCTCTCGCTCTCTCTCTCTGCCCTTCCCCCTGCTTGTGCACGCTCTCTTTCTCTCAAAAATAAATAAGTAAACATTTTTTTTAATTAAAAAATTAAAATGCAGCTCTATGGTTTATCCAAGTCCCTAATCTCTGGTGACTGGTCACCGCCGGCCTCTGCAGACGTAAAGCTGAAGGAAGGGCACCTGTCCTCTGGAGCCAGGTGTGGATTTTACTCAATAGCAGAGATAAAGCCCTCACCTAGTTGGCTGTCAGCAATTAGTGCCCTTCTCTTTCTGCGTCTCTTGGCCTTCTCTCTGCTCCCCATTGACCTGAGTGAACAGTCACGCCCAGAACTCATCCTTTCCCCTCCCAGCTCCCCTGCTGTGTGTCCGGCCCAGAGACCGGCCCATCACCCACCTGAACCGGTCCTGGCGCCTCAGCCCAGAGGCCCCCCTGACTCAAGCTCATGCCCCGGGCCCTCGCCTCCCCTCAGAGTCACCCAGTCACCTGAGTCCTGCTAGGCAGGCCCCTTTTGTGTCCTCAAGCCCACCCCCCTTCCCCTGCTGGTGTGGGGCTCTCTCCTCCCACTGAAGGGCCATAAAAGCCACTTTTTCGTTTTCCATTTCATGTTGCCCTTCCCATTACTGCATTCCCCAGGTGGTCTTGAGTGAGCATCTTAAAATACAAATTTGGTTGCTGCACATCCCTGTCATCTTAAGGATAAAGCCTGAGGACAAAGTGTGGCTCCTCGCTCTTCCCAGTGGCCTCTGCATGTCCTTCAGTAGCAGTGTCCATCGTCACCCTGCCACTGTCCTTCTCGTCCTCATTCTCTGATGTTTCGCAAGGCCGCTGTGCCTTTTTCTGGGGAGACACTAATTTAGACAGGGTGATGGTCAAGGGAGGCTATCCAGGGATGTATTTGGTTCAGCCGTGTGCAGTTACTGACATTAGATCGCGTTGACCTAAGGGGTCTCCACCCACTAGGTAGAGATTTGAAGTCCTTCCTCTTCAGGAGGGTCAGAAGCTCTGGCCTGAGAATGGCCCTCGCAACGGCATGCTGGCATATTGGGCACACTCGCTCTCACCGCCCTCCCTTGCATGAGCATCAGTGGCTGCCCGCAGCTCTACCCAGCTCCGCCCCCTCCCCCACCTTCGGCACTGACCCCTCTCTCCCCAGGGACTCCGTCTCCCACTCCAGGGCCCACTCTGCCCTTGCCCCGCCCTCAGCCCCGCCCCTGCTCCACTCTCTCTCTTCCAGCTCTGCCCCACTCTGCCCCCACCCACCCTTCATCTGTCTGCATCTTTCCATCCTTCACATTTTAGGTGTCTCCTCTTTGAAGACTTCCGTGACTCCCAAAGACTCCCAAAATGTGCTTGCCCTGAACTTGGCTTTCAAAGTGCTTAATGACAGGTCCTGCAGATGTCTGCCTTGTTCAGAACGTGTCCTCTGTGGTCTGACGGTGCCGAACAGTGTTAAGGGTCCCCAACAAATACTTGGCAAGTTCATGCAACGAATTTAGAGGCACCCCAGTCCCATCTTCCATCATCTCCTGCCTCTCTGGCCATGTGGACGCATGACTCACAAACATTCATCTCTTAGGCTCCGTTGGCAGCCTAGGATGACCAGAGCAGTAGCTGCTTCGTCCTACAGGTGCTTCCTGAGGGCCTTTTCTTTCTTCTTTCAGGCTGTCCGGAGGCCGGGCACAGATTTGTTTGGTGTCCCGGTGACCCTGGAAGAGGAGGAAAAGTGGTAGGCAGCAGGCAGGGTAGCAGACAGAGACTGGGTGAATCTCCGGGTACGGGCAGGTGCCTCAGAGCAGGAGGCCAGAGTGGGTGCTGTGAGAAGTGTGGTCACGTCAAGCTCTCCCTCCTGCCACGGAACCGTCCTCCCCACAGGCCTGAGGAGTGATCCTCTACAGTCCCAGTTCCTTTCCCCAAGAACCAACATCTTAAAACACAAAACCAGTTTTCAGTGTCTGGAGCGGTTAGGTCTTGGTGGCTGCTCGGTGAATACTCCAGGATATTGACCAAAGCAAGGCGATACATGCTGACTGAAGACTTTGTTATTTATTCCCACCATCTGTAGCGTCTCTTGGTCTTACCGGGATTTCAAAGGAAAGTGGCCGAGAACTGAATAGATTGCTTGTTTCCCCTTAGAATGTGTAGAATTTGTGATCAGCACAACAATGAGATTTGGATCTGGCCAGTCATAATTTGGGAGACAAAGCTAAATGACAATATCCTTGTTACCATCTCAGTCTTCAATGAGACAGAATGGAGTGGGCTCGAAGTCCCCCTCCCTATCAAGGAAGTCAAGTGAACTAGAAGTAAGAAAGTATCCGATTCTGTGAGCAGTTCAAATGGATACCTGCATAGGACAAAACACAAAGAGGGCAAGCGTTAAATGGAGGCTTTTAGTATATATTCAAACAAAGATTTGTTTTTTAATAGACTGAATTATACTTAAAAAAAAAGGACATTCCTTTCTATATTTGAGTCTTATAAAAATTTGGGAAGTTTTTTCAAAACTTGTTTTAACCGTGGTTTTGTGTGCTATCAAACTGTTTTCTTTTTCTTTTTTTAAAAAATATTTTAATGTTTATTTCTTTTTGAGAGAGAGAGTGTAAGTGGGGGAGAGGTAGAGAGAGAGAGGGAGACACAGAATCCAAGGCAGGCTCCAGGCTCTGAGCTGTCAGCACAGAGCACCACACGGGGCTCAAACTCCTGAATCATGAGATCATGACCTGAGCCAAGGTCGGTCACTCAATGGACTGAGCCACCCAGGTGCCTGTTCTAAACATTTTTTAAAGTTTATTTATTCTGGGAGACAAAGAGGGCAAAGGAGGGGCAGAGAGAGAGAGGGAGAGAGAGAATCCCAGGCAGGTTCCACACTGACAGCACAGAGCCTGACATGGGGCTCAAACTCGCCAACTGTGATATCTTGACCTGAGCGAAAACCAAGAGTCAGACGCCTAATCAGCTGAGCCTCCCAGGTGCCCCATTACCAAACTATGTTAAAGTTGCAAAATATTTAGGGGCGCCTTGTCGGGCTCTGTGCTGACAGCTCAGAGCCTGGAGCCTGCCTCAGATTCTGTGTCTCCCTCTCTCTGACCCTCCCCTGCTCAAACTCTGTTTCTCTTTCTCAAAAATAAATAAACACTGTTTTTAAAAAGTTGCACAATATTTGATGCACTTAAAAGTATATCTCATATGTTACTTTACATACTCAGGATACCTATTCAGTCAAGTATAATTGTAAAGAGATAGTGAAGTCATGTATTTGTAAATTATACCCATAGGCTCTATTCCATTTAACATACATGAGACTAAATATAGACATATATAAATATACATGGATATGTACACATACATATATAAACATGCAAACTTGCAATTGAAAAATAAACATATTTCATAATTATTCTATTTTGAAAATTCTCTTTTAGTAACAATGCATTGACTGGAAGTCTATGCATCAAGAAGAAGTAACATGCTCTCCTTTCATATCTAACCTTACTATCAGGGAGTGACTCAGGCACTGGGGAGGATGCGGATTACCATTTCTGTATGTCGGCAGAAGGCAGAGACCCCAGCACCCCTCTGGCAAACACACCCTGTTCTCTGCAAGAAAATGAACTGATGAAAAAAACAATCTGAATTATCAGATGCATGTATGTTTCTATTTCCCCTTCGACAAAGGAGAGATACTATTTGGAGATTTTCCCCTGTTTCACGGATGTTCCTCCTTACCTTAGCTGGATAGGCAGGAGGGTGGGGACAGCCAGGGCAGCATGGCCATGGGACAGAGCAGTCCCCTGGTGCTTTCCTCTCTGTTCCCACCACTGCCTCCTCTGATGCCGGAGCCCTCCCCAACCGCACGCCAGCCTGCACATTCATCCTCAACACTCAGCACAGCACTCCTTCCCTCTAAAGCCTTTATGGCCTTCTCCTGCTTCCTTCTCGGTACCCACAGTGGGAGCCGCTCCCAACAATGTGTTGTGATTTGTGTCTGATTCTATTAGACGGTGAGATCCTCAAGAGTGGGTTCCATGCCTGACCTCCTCTGTGTTCCAAGCGGCAGCCATGCCGTTTCGCATGTGGCAAACATTCAATCAGATTATATTTAGTGCAATAACAAATGGCCAAATAGCAATTGCATCTTGAGACTTTATTTTTAACTATTAGATTTAAAAAGTTGAGGCAGCCTAAGAAGATGGAATGCCTGAGAAATCCATTTGTGTTGCCATCAAATCTTAATGGCAAGTGATAGATGAGAACAATAACAAATCTACTCTTAAAGAGTTTTTCTCACTTCTTCTTACTCTCTCAGATTAATTGTTTCCAGAGGTTAAGAATTAGGTGTGATGGTTTGGCCTGGCTGATTTTCCTTTATGACCAAACCTTGCTTTCATTTCCAGCGTCTCAATTATCATGTATTCTCAACAAGCTGGCTTTCCCAGAGACTCAAAAGAAATATTCAAAAGTTGTATAGATGGGTTACATTTTTTTATTGACCATATGTTATATCTCTAAGCATGGTGCAGAAAACGTTAATTATTGTCCAATGACAGGCTTGTGTCTCTGGCTAGGGTGCCCCAACCCCTCCACCCTATGGCCATGAGTAGTGATTCCATTTAACCTCATGCAATCTCTTGTATGCATGACTAATGGAAAATGGTCTCTTCTTTCTAGCCTCTCTTGGTTCTATTGCTATTTTTTTCTCCCCTGCAGTTGAATATGAAACTATGTGAGTACAGTTCACTGGATTATAGGTTATTTTTGTTTCCCTCTGCTCTATTGTGTTTCTGGAGTGTTTTTATTTCCCCTTTGAGTATGTATCTTTTTTTGTAATCAGAAGAGAAAAATCATTAAAATTTGTTTTGAATATAGAAGTAGTTAGACACCTTCTTAGAGGCCCTTCTCAGCTTTAGAAAGAATTATCAGTCTTCATTTTCATCTGAAATTTACTTTGAAATATAGAGACTGGTATATTTTTCTAAAGGAAACTTGCTTATTCTTTTATTTCTTCCTTCCTTCCTTCCTTCCTTCCTTCCTTCCTTCCTTCCTTCCTTCCTTCCTTCCTCTCTTCCTTCCTTCCTCTCTTTCTTCCTTCCTCTCTTTCTCTCTTTCGAGAGAGACAGAGAGAGTTTGGCTGGAGAAGGGCAGAGAGAGAGAGAGAGAGACAGAGACAGAGACAGAGACAGAGACAGAGAATCCCAAGCAGGCTCTGCACTGTCAGCACAGACCCCGACAAAGGGTTCAAACTCAGGAAACCGTGAGATCATGACCTGAGCAGAAATCAAGAGTTCAGATGCTTAACTAACTGAGCCATCCAGGCACTCCTAAAGGTAATTTCCTTCTTTGTAAAACATGAATGATTAGTTTCTAATTATCTTGAAATTTTAATGTGGATGGTTTGGTGGGAAATGGTAGTGGGGTGAACTTGCTCTGCTAATGAATGAACACCCAGCAGGGGTGAGCAGAGAGCGAAAGCCCTGGTGGCTTCCTACCTGGACCCCCTTCTACCTCTCAGCTTGCCTGTGTGGATAGCTCTGCCTTCATGCCAGAAGTCAGAGGAAACTGAGAGTCAGACAGCTTACTAGAGTTTGAGAGTCTCCATCCAGCAAAATTGTATTCACCTTCTCTATAAGTGATTGCAGCATGAGACAGGAAGGACACGCAGAAGACAGGCAGTGGCCCTGAGCTCGGAGGACATGCCATCTGGAGGGAAGCAGCACTGTGCACAGAGCTGTGCCTGCTAAGGGCACAATCTCAAGGTCTGTTCTCTCCCCGAAGGCTCTCAGAGCCTGTCAGTCACAGCGAAGAGCAGGTATTGATGACCGATTGCCCACAAGGTAATGAGGATGGGAATCACAACTGAGGATGTGCTCTCTAAGGCACTTGTTTCCGAAGCAACTACACACACAAGTACCCACTTGGGTGTGGGAAGAACATTCTAGAATTATATTTTGCTTTTTCATTTTTCCCATCTTACATTTTGCCTTTGAAAATGGTCTTGTTCTTGAAGTGTTTTCTATGTAGGCAGTTACGTGTACACACATTGTGAAACCAATACTAGAGTGCATGCTCATGATTTTCATTCCTGATGCGTGCAGACATAATAAAAAGTATCTGAGGTAGTGCTGAAGATAATACTCCTTTACTTATTTTCTAAAATTGAACCTGATAATCACATTTAGGCTTAACCCGCCCCATCCAGCAGCTGTCTTTGTCCTCGCATCCACAAAGGAAAAAAGGGAGTTAATTCTACCAGGGAGGGGGCAACACCACGACTGCACAAAGCTGAGGAAAGAGGCAGGGCACGGAGCCTGAGGGGGCAGGGTGAGAAAATGCAGAGGAGAGGGGATTGAAGGTGCGGTAGCAGCTAGTGGTGACTTCCAGTCGTATGGCCCTTGGCAGCAAAATAGCCGGCAGCCTCCAAGTCTGCATATCCTAGGAGTATATTCCAAACTTGACCGAGAAATGCAAGCTTTTGTGGCCAGCCTGGCGGCTCGCTCACCCTGAACAATGAATGGAATTCTTTGAGATCCAGCACATAATGCCCTTTATGCCAAATTATGCAAGGTAATTTCGAAGTTCCTGTGCACCTGGGACAATCCATTTTCAACCCATATTGAACTTATTTCAAAAAGCTGTTGAGGGAAATGAATGTAAGAAACGGCAGCCAGTGGATAAGCAACTGGCTGCCATGGGAACCCCCTCCCCACTCTTGGCACAAAGAAAAGGAAAGCAGACACACGTGGACACCTCCGTTTGTTTTCTTGTACTTTCTCGTTTCGTTGCTGACGTCTGCCTTCCTTCTTGCTTTCTAAACGGGCACACATCAAACATGTTACCTCTCACCCCCAGACTTCACGCCTTCACAGTGAGCTTGGTTCCTTTCTTGCTGCTTCTGCATGGCCTTGACCCCTTTTTGCTTTGCATCTGTGGCCTCAGAAAGATGGAGATGCTCAGCTTCTCTCTTTCCCCTCCCTGATTTGGCATGAGCCTCCTGCATCCACCTCCTTTCCTTGCAGGGGGGTGGGGAGGGCTGTTTCTATCAGCTGTGCGTCTCTCTCTCTCATTAGCAGGAGACTTTTCATCCCTGCCTGAGAAGTAGGGTCTCTGCTGAGTTGAACCCTGTCTGTCCCTTCAGATTCTGTTTAAGTAGACGTGGCCTGCAGTGATTTCTCCGTCTTCTGGCTCCTCTCTTGTCTTCTGGCTGCCTCACGCTTACTCTTTGTTCACATGGCCTTGGGACATAAGTTTTCCTTTTAACTGTCCGCGTCCTGTCTTCTCACCCAGACTGCCCATTCAGAGCTGGTTCTCTGACACAGGAAGTACTTGTGACTTCATCCATCAGTTGATACATTTGTAGCAAGCCCACATTTCGCTTCTAAGACCTGACAAATTGATCCTACATATTGACCTTTAAATAACACAGGTTTGACCTGCGCTGGTCCACTTACACGCAGGTTTTTGTTTTGTTTGTTTTGTTTTGGGTTTTTTTTTAAATATATAAATCCAGTACAATACTGTAAATGTATTTCTCTTCTGTCTTATTTTCTTTTTAAAAAATTTTTAAATGTTTATTTATTTTTGAGAGAGAAAGACACCATGTGAACAGGGGAAGTGCAGACAGAGAGGAAGACCCAGAATCTGAAGACATGCTCCAGGCTCTGTGCTGACAGCTCCTGGGGCTTGAACCCACAAACCATGAGACTGACTTTAGCCAAAGTCGGACGCTCAACCGAGCCACCCAGTCTCCCCTCTTCTTTATGATTTTCTTAATAACACTTTCTTTTCTCTAGCTTACTATATTGTAAGAATTTGGTATAAAGTACCCAAAACATACAAAGTATGTATTTATTGACCGCTGTTGTTATCAGAAAGGCGTTCAGGCATCAGTAGGCTATTAGTAGTTACGTTTTGGGGGAGTTGGAAGTTTGACGTGGATTTTCAACTGCCCATTGTCCAAGGATCAACTGTGTGCGGAAAGCCTTTATGAAAATATTCATTATTGGATTTGCCACTATGGCCATTTTGTCTAATTTTCCAAGAGAAGCAGTGATCAGTGATCAATGTCATATGTCATTGACTTTTTACATTTAATTTTTTAATGTTTATTTTGTTTTTGAGAGAGAGAGAGAGAGAGAGAGAGAGAGAGAGAGAGAGAGAATATGAGTGGAGGAGGGTCAGAGAGAGAGGGAGACACAGAATCTGAAGACAGGCCAGGCTCCAGGCTCTGAGCTGTCAGCACAGAGCCTGATGTGGGGCTCGAACCCACAGACCGTGAGATCATGACCTGAGCTGAAGTCAGACGCTTAACTGACTGAGCCACCCAGGTGCCCCTGTTCACATTTAATTTTTAACTTTATTTCCTCTTATACCAGAAAAACCTTAAGTATATTTAAAAAATAATGCTTAAATATGTAGACAAACATACAGAAAAAAATAATACATAAAATATAACAAGACAGCATGAATTTTTAAAAAGTAGGGGGGAAAAACAAAAATAGGGCAAGTATTGGTAACATTTATATAAGATTAGAGTCTGCACATAGTAGTTTACTAGAAACAGAATTGAAGACGACTGATTATTATGTAAAACATGTTACATTTTTTATAAATATATATGTAAATGGTGTCATTTATAATAAACCTTGTGGGTCTACATTTGCCTTACAATTCACTATAATACTTTGCAGTTTCAACAACTTTAGTAATGAGTTTTTGCTCAGAAATAACTTTTTCCCCTGAAAGATTCAATTGTGATGAAGTCCATTTCCAGAGCACTCAGATCAGTGGGAAAAGGCCTCGACACAGCTCTGCAGAGAGAGAAAGCAGAGCTCCTGCCTCAAAAAACTCAACCCCTCCGATGAGGCCTCTTCCCTTCAGGGCTGCCTCTACCTGGGTCCCATCTGGCCTCTACCCCTGGTCCGCAGTGTGGGGCCAGAACCCACTCTTTCCTCTGGGTGCACCCACCAGCCCAGAGCAGGAATTCATACATTGGGTCTCCATGTCCTGGAGTTATTACCATAAAAACAATCCTTCGTCCCCCCCCCCCCCCCCCCCCCCTCTCTCTCTCTCTCTCTCTCTCTCTCTCTCTCTCTCTCTCTCTCTCTCTCTCTCGGTAATTATAGAGAACCTGAGACATTTCCATTTCTTTCAAAGTTTTAATTTAAATTCCAGTTAGTTGACATACAGTGTGATATTAGTTTCAGGCATGGAATATAGTGATTCCACACTTTCTTACATCACCTAGTGCTCATCACAAGTGGCTCCTTAATCCCCACCACCTATTTCTCCCATCTCTTATCCTCCGCCCCTCTGGTAACATCAGTTTGTTCTCTACAGTTAGAGTCTGTTTCTTGATTTGTCTCTCTGTCATATTTCCCCTTTGCTTGTTTTGTTTCTTTTTTTAAGTTTATTTATTTTGAGAGAGAGAGAGTGGGAGCAAGGAAGGGACACAGAGAGAAAGAGAGAGAGAATCCCAAGCAGGCTCTACACTGTCAGAGTGGAGCCCAAGGTGGGGCTCAATCCCAAGAACCAGGAGATCATGACCCGAGTTAATATCAAGAGTCAGCTGTTCAGCTGACTGAGCCACCCAGGCGCCCCTTGTTTTGTTTCTTAAATTTTACATATGAGCGAAGTCCTAGGGTATTTGTCTTCCTCTAACTGACTTATTTCACTTAGCATTATGCTCTCTAACTCCATCCATGTTGTTGGACATGGCAAGATTTCATTTTTTTATGACTGAATAATATTCCAGTGTGCATATATACCATGTCGTCCTTATCTATTCATCAGTCAGTGGACACTTGGGCTGCTTCCATATCTTGGCTATTGCACATAATGCCGCCATAAACATAGAGGTGCATGTACCCCTTTGAACTCATGTTTTTGTATCCTTTGGGTAAATACCCAGGGGTGCGTTTGCTGGGTCATAATGTAGTGCAAGCTCTGTGATCAGATTGGCTCGGTGTGAGTGCAGCCACTTTTGAGCTGTGGGCTGCCACTAGATCAATAAATCCCTTCAAGAGCCAATTTTCTGTTATGAAAATGGATCAATAATAGAGTAAGATAACGTCTACTTCTCATCCAATAAGAGCTTAATAAATGCTAGTTATTATTACCTTAGTGGCAGCTATGACACCATAAAAATTAGAAAACCCAAATTTCACATTAAAAAAAACCCTAAGTTTATTAAGCCAGAAGAGAGTCTCTTATCTTCCTGGTGAAATTACAGGGAGAAGAGAGATATGTTTGCTTTTAGTTAATGGCCTCCACTAAGAGTCCGCCAACCCTAGTTGATTACCCAAACACTGCTTAGTCTGTTGCCGGCCTTCTAGCCAGCCTTTAGCACCTCCTGTGGAGGGCAGAGAGGGAAAGAAATGAGGTAATTGAGTTGTTAATGGCTATGACAAAGGTTTAGAGCTTCCCGTGGCTTCCGGATCCAAATGGCTAAAATCCTGGAGCAAACTTCTCTCCATAGAACCAGTCTGCCTAGTTCTAGAGTTTTCAAGACAAAGCCCCGAGGTCCCAGGCCCCAGACCTCAGGCTGGGAGGAATGTACAGTCTCTTCTGTGATTCATGGAGCTCCAAGGCATCTCATCTTGACTCCCTGTGGATCTCAGACTACAATCATCACAGTTTCAGGGATAGCATTTTTTGAGGACAGTGGCTCCAATATACTTGCTTCTCTTTCTCTGATATTTTCCTTTGAGGAAAGCAAAAATGTGGCACTGGAGAAGGGGGTGACAGAAGGGAAGAAGAGAAAGGGAGAGCAGAATCCCTCTGGGCTTGTCTAGTGACGGGCTTCAAAGAGGGAGGAGGTCTTAGTAGGGAGAATGTGGGAAGCATAGTGACTTGGAACAGGGAGAAAACAGAGTTTTGATTGCCAGGTTGGAATACTTGCGAGGAGGTAGTCACCAGTCATCACTGTCTTGGTCATTGATATGTCAGGGCTTGAGTAACCTGAAAAACAAACAAACCAGAAGGATGACCATGATTTTGACTAATAGAATAGAAAATAGACAAGAGATTGATTATAATTCAAGACAGGAGGCCCTACCAGCAGAGTCTACTGGGGTTTGTGCAGCTCAGCCCAAAGTTTCTCTGCTTTAAACCAGTGATGTGATCACTCTGTCCACTGAGATCAATTAAGAAACCAACCAGTTTTCAAGGAGGCTCAAGACTTGGCCAGATGCCCAGTGATTCCTGTTTCCTTATCCTGTTTCATTTAAGGTGGCTGAAAGACAGACTTTCAGTTGTGATCACAGGTGAGACTGGCCAGAGGTGATGTCCACCACACTCCACAAGTGTGGCCATTGGCCCCTCAGATAAGCCGGCGTGCTTCAGCACGTGTGCATTTCAAGGTGCCTGTCACATTTTTAAAAAAGCAATTATAATTAATCAATAGGGAATGTCCAAGCTAAGGGGAATTTTGCAAACTCAAGAGAAACCATCGTAGCTTGAGTGTTTTTGATGCCTTTTGGCAGGGAGTTGAGAAATCTTAAAGAAAAATTAATTGCTCTATCAATGGAAACCCCGGTAGGTAGATATCCAATTTGTCATTAATTAAAAAGAACACTTTTTTAAGAATTCAGGGAAGCGTTGTCAAGATTGCATGATAGTTTAATTTGCTAACATGGTATGAACCTGTTAGCTTCAGACCCATGATTAATACAAGCAGAACTCCTCACGGAATTTTTCCGATGCTCGTTCGCAGCACGCTGTCCTTTTTAAGACTTTGCTCAATGCCTTTATCTCCCTCTACCTGAGATGCCAGTTCTGCAGCAGCCTCGGAAAATATACATTAGACAAAATATTACACGCAGCATTTTCTGGGACTCATTTTGCTCCTTTTTCCTCCCCACCCGGCCACCCCCCCAGCCAGCCTGAGTCATAGAGCAGCTGTGTGAAGGTCAGAACAGCGGAACAAAGAGCTGCAGACACCTTCCTTGTGGGGTTGCATCTCATTATATCTGGGAGCTCACACCCAGATGGGCTCTAAATCCCTTATCGCAACCGCCTCAGGCAGAAAGCAGGTTTTCCCCTCTGTTGTTGCTGATGTAAAGATGACATTTCTTGAGCTGGGAGAATTTTATGGGACCGCATTGTATGCTAAGCCTCAAAAGATAATTCTGTAGCTCCCATTCATCACAAAATCAGGGTCTTTTAGTTGGGCTTCTTAAAAATAAAATCCCCTAAAGAAATCATAAAATTATTTAGGGGCCTAAGGAGGAGAAGAGAATCACCAAGATGATGGCTTGTGACAATTACACGAAGCAATTTGACTGAGTTATTTCCACTGTTAGT
>NC_043701.1:105685036-105687704 GCF_006229205.1 Suricata suricatta
GCAGGATGAATGCCTCTGTTTCTGGCTTATTCTTCAACAGGGAAGAATCAGAACTCCCACTGTCCTATGTAAACCGAAGGAAGAACTTCCTTTTCCTGCCCCAGGGTTACCTCTTCCTCTGAAGCAGCTGCAAGGAAGGTCAGACCAGCTCTTTTATGAACAAATTTGTACGTGTCACTCTGTGCCCAGCTCCTTTTCAGAAGCACCGAGTTTTCTGCTAACTGGTGGCAATGGGCTCCTTGTGGGCTTAAGGCTGAAGTCTAGGCTCATAGCCAGAGGCTATGAAATATTCAGCCCTTAAATAAAAAAATAAAACTCCTTTTCCCTGTACCCTGAGATGTCTCAAGTCATTTAATAAAGGCCCTGGAGTTGCACATGTAGTGGGAGCTGGGACTCCCAAGCCTATTAAACACTTTGCATCAAAACAGTTGGGACACTGGCCCCTAGAAAGCAGTGGAGGGAGGGGACCGAGAAGCGCCTGCCGCCTGGCCGTCTCTCCCGTCACAGAAGTCACAGCACTTCAGGGGCGCATGGGTGACTCAGTCGGTTAAGCATCTTGATCTCACCTCAGGTCATTGATCTCATAGCTCAGCTCATGAGTTCAAACCCCGTATCAGGCTCTGTGCTGATGGTGCAGAGCCTGCTTGGGATCCTGTCTCTCCTTCTCTCTCTACCTCTCACCTACTTGTTCATTCTCTCTCTCTCTCTCTAAAAAAATAAATAAACTTAAAAAAAGAAGTTATAGCATTTCGGAGGGACCCACAGTGAGCTAAGGAGTGTTGTGAAGACACGTAATAAGTACACTGATCAGCAAAGGCTGCAATATCTTTCAAGTAACTCAAAAGGCTTTTGAATTCCTTGAAGAAAATGACAATGTAGATTGATGGCATTATAAGTTCATTTTATTATAATGCTAGACTGGACTTTTAAAAGCTGGCCAAGAGAAGAAAAAGCATCGCTTGACAAGAGGGCGTGGCTACACGAGTTTCATCCCGGCTGCCTCCCTTCTAATATGTCCAGGTCTTTCTTGGGCTTCTTATCATGGGGGTTAGGAAGAGAGAAGCAGCCACCAAACTGCAGACCCAAGTTTCTCCCTTAAATTCCACGTGGATATGAGGGGCTTGGTAAAGCAGTATCTGTTATCAGGTTTTCATTCGGCTCATTTTTCACACTTTCTGAGGCCCTGACCATAGAAAATAATATTTGTTTTCCTGACTTAAGGGAAAAAGACCCACTGAGGAGGCTCAGTCAGTTAAGTGTCCAACTTCCAACTTTGGCTCAGGTCACGATCTCATGGTTCATGAGTTCAAGACCCACATCGGGCTGTCTGCTATCAGTAGAGAGCCTTCTTCGGATCCTCTGCCCACCTCTCTCTGCCCCTTCCCCTCTCGTGTTTTCTCTCTCTCTCAAAATTAAAATAAGCATTAAAAAAAAAAGACCAATAAAATGGCCTAATAGGAAGAGGACCAACCATGTTGATTTTAAAGGTTGTCCACTTCATTTTACATGGTTGTCATGGTTTTAGGGTCCATTTTATTGTTGTTTGATCAAACTGAAACCCTAAAGAGATGCAGAGGCTGAACATGCAGGGAGGGAGGCCAGCTTGGGCCACTCCGAGACCACGGGGAGGCCGGCCTCATGCACACCAACATGCGCCCTGCAGACCCTGAATCCGGCTTCTCTGTGGCTGTCATTCCACTTGACTTTGCTTGACTCGTGAGCCCTGAACATGGCAGCTGGTGGGCTCCAGCTGCAGGAAATACCATTCTGCAGACATCAACACCTACATCGGCCAAGGAATAACGAAGCCCACTACTAGCTCAGAACCACCGAAACAGCCATAGCTTCAGAGAAAGAAAAGGACTACAGTTTGGGGTGGGGGTGAGCAGGTGTTGTAACCTGCCTGCCACTGATTAAGCAGCCAGCCAGCTTTTCTAGCTCTGGACACACTGAGCCTTGAAAATACAGAGTGGTGTCCAGAGTGTCTTCTTGCTATTGTTATTAACACGACTACTTTGTCAAACAGATGCTTGGCTTCCAAACAGAATCTCACAGTCTCTGTTGGTAAAGAAATGCTGACTGCCTTGCTTGGGGCCTGGAGGAGCGTGGCTGTGGGACAGGCAAGATGCACGTGACTATATATATTCAGAATTCAGGATGCAAATAGGCAAGAGAAATCGACTGATATGGGGAGTGGGGGTGGGGGGTTGTTAATGGCAAGTAAAAATCACACCCCCAAAGCTGCCCACTCTCACATGTCAGCACTGACCATGATTCATGTGATGTTTACGAGGGAGTGTAAGGCAAGGTGACAGGCTGCAACGCCCCCCGCCCCAAGTGGGACATGTGTGATGTTCCTGGCCACTCCTGGCTGCCCAAGAACAAAGGAGAGGGGAAAACAAAGGGTTAACTGATAGAGATCACAGTCCTGCAGGACCTGCCAAGTCTCCATCACGGTCCATAGTGACGTGGGAAACAAAGGCAGAAGGAAACGGCAGATAGAACTAAATTTCCTTATAACCTGCGCCCACTGACAAATGCCTGAGGCAGGCAGAGTACAGCGTTTCTCTGAACGCCCTCCTGTCTTACTGCTAATGCTTTGCTGGGGAAAAACCACCTTAGCCTGACAACAGCGAGGCCTCCAGCAGCCTGTGAGTCCTTAGCACAT
>NC_043701.1:105687804-105693454 GCF_006229205.1 Suricata suricatta
TAAGGGAGTTCTATGGATAGTTTTTTGAGGAACCTCCACACTGTTTTCCAGAGCGGCTGCACCAGTTTCCATTCCCACCAACAGTGTAGGAGGGTGCCCGTCTCTCCACACCCTCACCAGCATCTATAGTCTCTTGATTTGTTCATTTTAGCCACTCTGACTGGTGTGAGGTGGTACCTCAGTGTGGTTTTGATTTGTGTTTCCCCGATGATGAGTGATGTTGAGCATTGTTTCATGTGCCTGTAGGCCATCTGGATGTCCTCTTTGGAGAAGTGTCTTTTTATGTCTTCTGCCCATTTCTTCACTGGGTTATTTGTTTTTTGGGTGTGGAGTTTGGTGAGTTCCTTGTAGATTTTGGATACTAGCCCTTTATCTGATGTCATTTGCAACTATCTTTTCTCATTCTGTCAGTTGCCTATTAGTTTTCCTGATTGTTTCCTTTGCAGTGCAGAAGCTTTGATTTTCAACACGTGGCCAAACTGATTTCCGCTCTGTCCCCGTCCACCCTGCCACTGTTTCTTATTATTGTTGAGATGAATGACCACAAACCTAGTAGCTTGAACCAACACACCTTTATTCTCTTCCCATTCTGGTGTTCAGGAGTCCATGATCACTTTTCCTGGGCTAAAGTCAAGGTTTGGGCCGGACTCGTCCCTTCTGGAGGCTCCAGGGGGAAACTCTGTTTCATTATCTATTTCAGTTGCTATTGGCCACCGGTATCCTTGGCTTGTGGCCCCTTCATCCATCTTCAAAGCAGATAGCTCCAGTCCCTGCTCCTGTCATTGTACCACCTTATCCTCTGATTCTGATCCTTCTACCTCCCTCTTATGAGAACCTTTGTGGTGACATCGTTGGGCCCACCAAATAATCCAGGGTAATCTCCCCAATCCTAAAGCATTTAATTTAATCATATCTGCAACGTCCCCTTTACCATATAAGGTAATATTCACAGGTTCTGAAACTTTGGGCATGGACATCTTTGGGAAGCCATTATTCAGCCTACCACACCCACCCCACCCTCAACAGGAAGACTTTGAAGCAAATCTGACATTTTATTTAATCCTTGTGTCTTCAAAAAGAAAAAAAGACTTTTAAAAAGTAATACCCTTATCACACCTAAAAACACAGACAAGATATTCTTGCTATCATCAGATACCCAGTCAGGGTTCACTTTCTCCTAATTTTCTCATGATTTTATTTTAACAGGTGATCTATTCAGATTAAGGAATGTGGTTTAGGTTTCTGTTAACTGCCAGGTTCTCTCTCCTTTTACTTTATTACCTGTTTTTACTGTTGGAGAAACCAAGTCTTTTATCTGACAGAATTTGTCTGTGTCCTTGTGGTCATTGTCATGTTTCTTTTTTCCACATATTTCCCATAAATTGATAGTAGATCTAGAGATTTGATTATATTGAGGTTTGATTTTATTGTCAAGAGGGCTTCCGTGATTGATAGTGTTGTAACTTTCTACTGAGTCACTTAAGGAAGCCAAGAATAGCTGTCATCTCTCTCGTGTAGCGTTGAACTTGAGTGTTGGGTTCAGGTGTCTGGAGTCCTTCCCTTTTTGTACCAAGTTCCCTATCAGCTTTTTTTTTTTTAACCTACATTGGTGATTACTGACTGGATTTGTTATTTCACTAATAGGTTTCAGTACAGTCATATTCCAATTCCATCACTGTCCTCATTATTTTTTTAGCTAGAATTCTTCTACAAAAAAAGAAGATTTCTTAGACCATTTTACTGGGGACTTGTGGGCTGTGAAACATAGAGCTCTGACACTGTGACCAGAGACGAAAGTTCTGCACAGGATGGCACAGAACTCAACGGTGCTATTTTTCCGAGAAGATGTGAGATGCCGCCACTCGGTTCACGCACGGTGCTGACTGGTGATGAGAGAAAGTACATGTCTCAAAGTTAAAACAAATTTTTTTTGTTTCAGCATCTATTTGAGTGTCCTGAGCTACAATTATGAACGACAAGATACATGTTTGATTCTCTCTCCTTATGCACCAGTTTTCAGAATAATAATTGGTTTTCTAGTAGGCCCCAAAGGTGAACAAAAAGTGTGTGCGTGCATGTGTGTGTGTGTGTGTGTGTGTGAATCATTATGAGGCCATAGATTTTGAACATATGTGTTTTCAGTGCTTTACAGAAATTATTCTTTTTCAAATTCACCCATCTTTGTCTGAGAGCCCTTTCCAGCTGGCTCCTGAATATTTTAACATCAACCTAGAAGCTTCCTTGTTTTCCGATGTAACAAGAGGTTTCAGGCCCATCTTGTACATTTCCTGCTCCAGATCTGGAGTCAGCATTTTCTGCAAGGAGTCCTTGTTACTTTTAGTAGGAAATGATGTTTAGTGACCACAATCTGGCCCCTGGGAGCGCTCATAACTACTGGGTTGGGTATTGTCTCTTGACTTTTTCAGTAGACACAACTAAGATATTTTTAGACAAAGAAATTATATCACAGATTCATACTGTTATTTCCAGTCTAAATTAGGATTATATGGCTTCACTTCCCTTTTTTAGTTTTATATTTGTATATATTTTCTTTTACACTGAAAATTCTGATTTTTAATATTACTAATATAATTATTTTATCTACCAGTTACCATTTACCTACATTTATATATGAAATAGCATATTTGACTACATATATATGTACAATATTTGTATATAGTATGTCATATATAACAGTATATTTGGTATATCCATATTTTATGTATATAGTTTCAGAATAATATTGATAGCATTAATAATGTAATATAAAAGCAACTTAAAACTTCTTTGCAGTTCTTTCTGTTCATAGGGATACAAAGAGAAATTACAGAGTTTTAAAATCACCATAATTTCCTTTGGTGTAGTTCAACTATCAGCTCAATGCATAATTAGCTCAGTGCACAGGGGGCTTATCTGTTTTCTTTCATCTTCTATTTTAGTCCATGCTGCTTCTACGAATAGGTAACACAACATTTTTGGTTCAAAGTCACATGTGCAAAGTAAGGTACATTAAGAGAAGTATGACCTTCCTTCCCTCTCTCCAACCTGTTCCTTACTTCCCTCTACAGGAAACTATTTTTATTCAATTTTGGCTTCTCCTTTCCCTGCTTTTTAATGATGTAGCCATATATATTCACAATCCCCACCAAGATGAAAGGTGCAGCCCTGCGGACGGTGCTCCGCACCTGGCAATGTGACTTTTGAATGTAAAACTTCCTAGGCGGGAGAAACAGAATCCCTCACATCATTACTCACCTTCTCATTGTAAGCCCATCAGTGTCATGTCCTAAGGAACTGGGAGTCAGAACCCACTTGAGATTAATATTTTGCAGAGTTCTACTTGTGATCCATTCTGTGCTGACATTTATATTTACTCTTCATGCTTGGAATACACCACCCTAAGATCTCTCAGGACCAACAACAGTTATAATTAATTGTAATTACTGATTTTCGGAATTCTGCTTTTTTCTACCAGATGGTTTGTCAAAGAATATTTTTTCTATGTTACTCTATGATATTTATAACCATAATTTAAGTAGTCATTCATGTCCCAATGAGTGCACGTACTACAATTTGCTTCATTGTAAAGAAAGGTTTTTTTTCTTTCTTAACAATTTGAAGAGAAGGAAAATATGGAAAGTACAAGGGATAAAGGTAGACTGGAGGAGGCCTTTTTATAAAAACAAAAACCCAGGGTGTCTGGGTGACTCAGCCAGTTGAGTGTCTGACTGTCTCAGGTCATGATCTCATAGTTCATGGGTTCGAGCCCCACATCGGGCTCTGTGCTGACAGCTCAGAGCCTGAAGCCTGCTTCAGATTCTGTGTCTCCCTCTCTCTCTGCCCCTCCCCAACTTGTTCTTCCTCTCTCTCTCTCTCTTTCTCAAAAATATATTAATAAAAACAAAATCCTTTTTGAAAATTCTCATTTCTCATTTTCTTTTTCCTAAAGTAAAATTTCCATACAAGATATATGGAAAATGTCTCATATCAGATTTGGTATATGAATAATGAGAAAGACCAGGATTTGGGTCAGATGCTGGTCTCAGAGCATTCTGGTGGGACAGGATCTTAGAATGCTGTGAGGCAGGTCCTCCAGGTACCAGAGCTCATATCGATCCTCAACCAGGACGCTGTGTATTCTTTATCACATCATCTCCAACTGCTTGTTCAGCACCCTGGCTGAAGCCACAGAAAACCATGGAGCATCCCATTTCTTTTGATATGATGAGAAAAAGACAACATACATTTATAAAAGAAATCTAGCTGTTTTCCAGAGTACAGGAGTTGAGAGAAGGAGCCTATCAGTGGCACTGTGGTTGTCACTGCAGACTTTGTGGGGGCCGCCCCCTTTCAGCATATCAGGAGGGAGTGAGCCTCTGTGAGAGAAAGCCCTCGGACGGGGATGGCTTGGCTCGTTCATGGGTTGTTATGGCTAATGGGCACATAACAGGCAGTCTATATAGGAAGGAAGGCCTTAGAAGGTAGACAAATACGTTTAGGCAGTTGAAACAGCTGACAAGAGTCTATAAAGAAATGGAGAAGGGCTTGAGGAAAAAGCAATGCTTTAGAAAAATGGGTTGGCAATACTATTCAGAGCAGATTAAAAAGGAGAAAGAAGATGGAATTAGGCCAGTAGGGAAGCAGTGGAGGTAAGAAAGTCAGGATTCCAGGGAGATGTGACTGATGTCTGTGGAGAATGATGGAACTGCTAGAGAAGAGGGAGCAAAAATGAGGACAAATTTAGGAAAAAAAAACTCTGTAGGTCTTAGTGATGAGTGTGGAAAGTAACAGAGAATGAGGAATTAGGAATTTGGAATCTGAAAAGTTATCTGGACATTACTTTCATTGAAGTAACTTACGTCAGGGGCACTGGGACTGGGAATGAGATTCTTATGAGGGACACCTGGGTGGCTCAGTTGGTTAAGTGTCTGTCTCTTGATTTCAGCTCAGATCATGATCTCACAGTTTTGTGAGTTCGAGCCTTGCATCAGGCTCTGCACTGACAGCATGGAGGCTGCTTGGGATTCTGCCTTTCCCTTTCTCTGCCTGTCCCCTGCTCGTGCACCTGCATGCCCATGCTCTTTCTCTCTCCCTCTCAAAATAAATAACTAAACTTAAAAGGAAAGAATGAGAGGAGATGGTATGATAGGTTCCCTCTTCCCTCTCACCCTCCCTTCCTTCTTATTACCTTTCTTCTCTTACCTTCTCATCTTCTATGTACAACCATCTATCGGGTACTTTCACATTTGGCTATGATTGCCTGAAGCTACAGTAGTAAACAATACAGGCACCAACTTTGCTCTCCAAGAACCTGCATTTAATTAGCGAGGGAGGCAGATGAAGGAACAAGATGATTCATGTAGTGGGACATGCTATGAAGAAAGTAAAACAGGCCGAAGTGGTGACTGAGGTCATGGGCACTGGATAGGACTACTTCAGATGACGCAGAGGAGGTGCCCAGGAAGCCAGCCCTGAGAAGATCTGATGGCATTTCAGGACATTCTGGGCAGAAAAGGCAAATACCCTAAGACAAGAATGGGCATGGAGTGTGTCACGGGCACAGAGAAGGCTGAGGGCCCTGGAGGGTTCCTAACAAGGGCAAGGAGCTGAAGACAGAGAGTGCTTCAGTCAAGGTCTGATCAGGAGACAG